>NC_048427.1:18672229-18683388 GCF_013103735.1 Etheostoma cragini | reverse complement strand
TTAAGTCAACTTAAGCATGGGCATGTAAACTTATGAGTACCACTGTATATACAGTTGATGACCCCTGTTAAACAGGCTCAGTTGGCTTGTTGTACTTTATACAGCCAGCAGACAGCAGCACACACCTATGAGTCATACACCATACTCCACCACACCTCTGACTTAGAGGAGTTCCTTTGCATCTCCTTTTACCAGCCTTGCAGTAAGCACAGTAGGTTTGTGGTATTTATGTCTTTCTTTATGAATTGTGTCCGAAATGTGGTATTTTATTGTACGTTAATCAATTCAGTTGTAGGAAAGCAGTGGGGGAAGACATTTAGTTGCATTATTGTCCAATACATATTGCCTTTGATATTTAAATTGTTTATTAAAGGAGTAGAAAACATGCATTTTTCTACTTTATTTTTCTACTTTTTCTAATTGTAATATAAGTTGGTTTAATTAGAATGGATGTATATTCCTTAGCTTCCTATGTATCAAATGTAGTCCCGCTTCACCTGAACCCCCACACGATGCAAAGCTGAGGAGGGTCTGGCTAGTCTGCATTGCATTCTGGGATGGGAGAAAAAACGTTCTCTGGTTTATTAGCGTTTCTTTAAACCAAACGCACCCGTCGTGGGTTTTGCTAAGCTTTGCACAAAGCCGCTGCAAAATACTTGTGCGAGAGAAAACTCAGATTGGAGATAGTCTAGCTAGCCGTCTCAATTTACCCTGCAGAGATCTGAGGAGCAGCCAAAAATAGTCTTCATATATCGACAAAATTTAAAATTCCAACACAAAAAAAGCAGAAGGAAACGGAAAATCATGCATCCGGCTGAAATTCCTGTGGCCCCGGGCAATCTTGTCTAGGTATATCGACTGTATCGAATAAGACCAGTTACATGTAAATAGGTCTCATGGTTGAGGAGCTATTCCTTATCATTTTGGGTTATCATTTTATTTTAGGAATGTTTTGGAAGAATAGGGCTAGGGGGCCAAAATGGGTTAGCAACACACTTCCTACACAGCAGTGGTTCATCATGTAATCATGATTTTATTTTAAGCCCTATGTTACTTTGCTACTTCGTGTCTCGAGATGGTTCTTGTGACCAAAACGTCCAACCAAATAAACCAATTCAGAGGTGACACCTGTGTACGAGGCCTTAATTTAACTAAGACAGACTCTGCAGAGTTAAAGAGGTGGACATAGTAAATAAGACTTGCTAACGGACAATATAGGAGAGTCCTCTTCAGAGCTTCCTGTAAAGGTTTTGTTCAAAACCAGTAATTTTTCAAGACCCCAGGGACGGCCTTGCAAGGTGTCTTGCACGTACCCAGGACAACATTTTCTCCAAGGAACAAACCTATTGCACTGCTCTTAGCTAAACTGAAAAAGTGCTAATGCTGGCTAATGCATTGCAGCACACAGGGACTTTTTTTGGGACGTTTGAAAATGGACATGTGACATAGTTGTAGTCTGTACATCGTCTCTGTTAACATGTATTTGCCGTGGGATCTTATCTATCTTTAAGGACAAAAAAACGCCATTATGTAATGGGAAAGGGCCTCTTCCTGGATCCTCAGTCTGTAATCCTTTTAGGAAAAAGAATGCGGAGTCCGCTGCAGCTCTGCCCCACCTTCCGATCCAAGTAGAGGGATTCCTGCAAGTAGACACGTCCTTAGTCATTTCAGTAGTCAGGGTCATGTTGTGGGACAAACTGAGGTCAGATAGAAAGAAACAGAGGCAATCTTCCTGTTTCCAAGTGGGAGATACAAACAGAGCTCAGCTTTTGGACTTCAGCCCCGAAAAGAGAATAAATTGATAGTGTTTATGTTAAGGGAATTCGTTGCAGGGGGAATTCAGAAGGGATGCAGGATGTGTGTTGATTTGTATCCACATTCTTTCTAAAGCGTTTTTCACAGGGCGTCGAATCCATCTTCAGTGACAGTGTTGGAGAACTAATCAAAGGTGAAGATGCAATGATTACAATACTTCAAGGCAGGGCTGTAGTCAAGACCACCTCAGTCGAGTCCAAGACCAAGACTAGTCGAGTCCAAGTCAAGACCGAGTCCAAAGAAGTTTGAGTCCAAGACAAGACCTAGTCCAAAAAGGTTTGAGTCTGAGTCAGGACCGAGTCCAAAGAGGTTTGAGTCCAAGACAAGACCGAGTCCAAAAAGGTTTGAGTCTGAGTCAAGACCGAGTCCAAAGAGGTTCAAGTCCCAGACAAGACCGACTCCAAAAAGGTTTGAGTCCAAGACAAGACCGAGTCCAAAAAGGTTTGAGTCCAAGACAAGACCGAGTCCAAAAAGGTTTGAGTCCATGTCATGACAGAGTCCAGGACGTATAAAAGGTCTTATGCATAACAGTATCAAGACAGTACTTTTGGGTTTCACTTTCCCTCCAATATTATAATCAACATCATAAAGACACCTGGACTCAGTCAAGACCAAAAGCCATATTGGGCCAGACCAGTGGCCGAGACCGAGACAAGTGGGAGTCCAAATACTAGCGAGTCCGAGACAAGTTCGAGACCATAGAGTCCAGACTCGAGTCCAAGACCAGACTTAAGTACCACAGCCCTGCTTCAAAGTATTGGCGGAAGTAGGGATCACAAAACTTAGTTTCATAAAGTCAAAACCAACTGCATGACTAGATGATTCCTGTTTTCAGAAAGTATTACTGTAGCAGGGCTAAAGTGAATTAGTTCATTTAACCCTCAGAGATGAATCAACTCCGCCACTCTACCTGCACAACTGTTGCCTATCCGCTAATCACCTCTGCAATACCTTGATCTCACCATCTTTGCCAGATCGTTGTATCCACCAGTGTGGTAAACTTGACCCAGCTCTTCTAGTTCGTTTACGAGAATTTTTGAACCTATCGCTCAACCAGCCGAGTCCGCATGCCTGGTCCCTTCCTCTGGTGCTCACTTTAAGGACAGATTCTCAAATTGAGGAAACATTTAGTCCTTTTCAAAACGCTCCTCTGTGTCTAGTGTCACTGTGTCCACGCTCGGACACCACTCGCTGCCATTGGCCACATCTGGACACTTTCAGCCTGACGGACTTTCTGGTCTTTTTGCAGTATTTAACATTTACGATTATCACCAAAATGTTAACATAATTGATGTATACCCATCTAACAATCTACGTATGAAATGTCCTATGTGTATATGGACATTCAGATGTCTAATTAGTATACGAAATGAGGGAAAGACGTAAGAACGCTCGGGCGATGGATTTTTCTCCTCTATTTTTACTGAACTGGACATTAAGGAGCTCTTATTGCATAATTCAGAGTTGTTGAAGCATGGTATTTTATTGGAAAGGACAGAATTAAGATCCAGTAGTTTTGACAGCTTTGATGGGACTTTCTTTAACTAACTGTCTATAGCGGTGTCCGGTTACGGCCAAGGGTAGCGCACGGCTTATTTATTGGCAATAGCGTATTTTAGCCGGCTCTTGTACAGTAAAAGCTAAAGTAACGAGTTAACACTATATACCGTTACAAAGGTAAGAAGTCACACGAGGGTTTTGCACCATTAAGACATAAACAGATCATTTATATTTGTATTTTAACAGTAATTTTGACGTTAGCCAATAAGTGTCCAAATGTGGTACTAAACAACGTTAACCTGTCTCTGTGTTTTGGGTCAGATTCCTCTCCTCAACAATTGGTGCACCTGTGTAGCTCACCTGGTAGAACAGATGCCCATATATGGTGGTTTACTCAGCACAGTGGCTGTGGGTTTGACTCCACCCTGCGGCCCTTTTTCTGCATGTCATTCCCCCTTTAATTTCTTCAACTGTTCTACATGCACAAAGGCCTAAAATTCCCAAAAATAATCTTTAAAAAAAGTGGGTCTGGATTGTAAATTTGTGACATTAACATTAACAGATAAAATTCTGGTATCTGGTACATACAATTGCTAAATCAAGTGCAGTGAATCAGGTTGTGTCCAATGATCTTTAACTCATCTTTTAATAAATAAACATATTGTGTGTATATATGTGGGTATATATATATATGTGTGTGTGTGTGTGTGAGTGTGTGTGTGTGTGTGTGTGTGTGTGTGTGTGTGTGTTTGTATACATCTGTGCTCACAATCCTTGGATGCGTCCCCGTTGACGTACTGGTTATTCCACTCCGATCCCAGTGTTTGACAGAGCTTCTGGTCTTCTTCAGTGTTAAGAGTGACTCCAGCCAGGCGCTCCACCGCCGCTTTTCTTTCTAAACCCACCGTGGTTGACAAGGTCCCCTAATCCCGGAGTTCATTGGCCTTGGAGATGGAGGAGCCTGGAATGGTTTTAATCATTAGCGCTGAGGCAGCTGCCGGGGCCTTGTGTGCATTCCACTGTTGGACTGCTACATGTGCTTGCTAGTGTTCTTGAACACCATCTTCAGCAGACCATGCTAACATGGCTTCCTCTTTTAGGCCATGTACAAAAATTTGCCATAGACATTTTTTTTTTATTCTTACAGAATTATACTTATGACTCTGTGGCTCAACGAGTTACAATGTATTTATTGTTAACATGGCGCACATGCAAATTTACTGGTTCTTTTACACGTAGACTGCATTTTTTGAGCTTTATAGGTTCAATCTCTCATAATAATGATGTCTCGGTTTTCTGAAACATCAAACATTTTTGCTTAAAGCCTTTATTATTTGACATTATATATTGCGTACATGGTGCATTTTACTATAGGAGATTTGTGCTTAATGAATACACAGTACAGAGAATTGGAGAAACAGGATGAGTAGTTTTTACCCCAGTTAAATTCAATTCAATTCAATTCTAGTTATAGTATCAATTCATAACAAGAGTTATCTCAAGACACTTTGCAGATAGAATAGGTCTAGACCACACTCTATAATTTACAAGGACCCAACAGTTCTAGTAGTTCCCTCCAGAGCATGCATCACTCCCTTTAAATCCAGTCCTGAAACTTGACATCACCGTGACCACAGTGACCTTACACTGGAGCAATTATTGACATTTAATTATGATTTAATGTTGTTTGCTTGGAGTCTAATTGACTGTCTCCCTGAGCAGGTGTGTTGAGCTCCATCCTCACGCTCCGGTAAGAGTGTTATCTTTAACCAAAACAGAGCAACTTTCTGTAAGAAAACAGCGTCCCAAGAATGTCCAGCTCTGCAGAGTGTGTGTACTCAGACCTGCCACGAGGAGCAGATAAACGTTTGAAATATTAATCATTTGATCGTTATCTGCCGGCCAGAGCAAAACAATCTCAGGCTTAAAGCGCGAAACCCTGCTAACAGAAGTTGAAAACGACTCGCCTGAGGTTAAAGTACTATGAGGAACTTTTAAATATTTGTAAAACAGTTTCACTTTCCATGTGATGATCATAAATAACTTGGAACAGGGAAAAGAAACGCTGTGTTTAAATAGTTTTTATTAAAGCTTTTGCAAATGATTAAGCACTGACAGAATGCCTCTACAGTAACAAATTCTGATGGGTCACAGATTTTGGTGCAACACCATAAAAGCCTTTGTTTGAGTGTCCTTCGGGTTAAATGTAGCAGGGGATTTCTTGATATATACCTAATTATATTTAAATTTTATTTGACGTTATCTGTTGTAGTTAGTTATTACTGATACTCGGGCAGGAAACAGAAATTGGAAATTAGAGACAATTATTGGATTGTAAAGGATTCAAAACTGACCCTGAATTGGTCTTCATCCTCCTAGACAGGTATGTAATATGTCAATTTCATTTAAAAAGTAACTTTACATAGCAAGTCATGGTTGTATGTCAGCACGAAATTACGTCCTCCTTCTATAAAGCGCCCAGTTTACATTTCTTTTGTGTCATCCCATTTTCTTTTTGATAGCTGGTACTGTGTAAAGCGCCCTTGCGTTTCATTAAAGGCACTATATAGGTCTAAGTTATTATTATTAATATTACTACTACACTGGTATTCACCCCCTATGTTAAAATACAGGGGCATAAGTATACACCCCCCTATGTTAAAATACAGGGGGCATAAGTATACACCCCCTATGTTAAAATACAGGGGCATAAGTATACACCTCCCTATGTTAAAATACAGGGGGCATAAGTATACACCCCCTATGTTAAAATACAGGGGGCATAAGTATACATCCCCTATGTTAAAATACAGGGGGCATAAGTATACACCCCCTATGTTAAAATACAGGGGGGAAAAGTACACACCCCCCTATGTTAAAATACAGGGGCATAAGTATACACCCCCCTATGTTAAAATACAGGGGGCCTAAGTATACACCCCCCTATGTTAAATTCCCACAGAGGCAGGCAGATTTTTATTATTAAAGGCCAGTTATTTCATGGACCCAGGATACTATGCATCCTGATAAAGTTGATTAAAATAGCCCCCCCCTACATCATCACATACCCTTCACCATACATAGAGATTGGCATGGTTTTACTTCAGTTAGACTAATAGCTGGTTTGGTTTGCATTGAGAGATGATTTTATGGAAAGTATCCCACTATTATTGGATGATATCTTGACGGCCTTGAGAAAACTCAATATCAAATGACTGAATATCAAAGACCTCGTTGGAACATCTCATCCAAATTGAACCTTTCACCTGCTTGAACATGTCCTGGTTCATTTCTCTACATCAACATGTCAGACCCCTCACTAATATAAACTACCCAGATGAATAAACAAATTTCATTACAAGCGTTGCTAAAGCTGATAAATTATCATCAATGGTTATTAACTTCTAATGTCCTTTTTGATCTCGAGCGAAAAAAAGAAAAAGAAACCTGTTGCCTCTACTTTAGTCACGCATGACCAAATGATGATCACATTTATTGTGGAAATATTCTGTTGCAAATGTTACCATGGGAGTTCTTTTGGGAGCATTTGCCCTGTTTAGACTAGAGTGCTGAGTGTGTGTTTGAGAGAAATATAAATAGATGATAAATCTTACGGGTGCTGAGCTGACAACCCCCCCCCCCACTCTCTGTTTTCCCATACCAGAGAGTCTTTTACTCTTCTCCAGAAAAACATGTATGGCTTAACAACATGAATCTGCAATACGTGTAATTCTAACATTTTAAAAGTCTAAAAAGTAAAAAGAAGAAAAGAAGAAAATCCGCTTTAATAGAAGGAGGGAGTGGGGGATCTGATGATGGAAGCATCTCTCATTTCGCTTCATCCAAGCTCAAGGACATATAGAGCTCCTGAAAGGGAATTAGAGGGTTGAGTCCTGTGTCACAGGCCTGTTAACCTCCTCAATGGCAAAGTTATGTCCCGCCCCAGGAGCCTGGCAACCAAAAAGCGCCTTCAGCTAGTTGGTTTAGAAAATGCTTGCCATAAATTATTAAAGGGTAATTTAGTTTTTTCCTGGATCCTATTTCCCCATGGATTGCAGCAAGTAACTAATGTGGATAAAAGTACAGTATTGAGCGAGAATGCAGTACCCAGGCTACAATGTAATCCTATTGAAAGTTTTTTCACACTGATTATTGTATGTGGGTGACAATATTTTGGAAAGGATCCCTCCAAAGAGTCCTTTTGGATAAAAATCCTTTATCTTTAACCAGAAACAGCTCAAAAATCCCCATATTCACCAGACTCCATTACCAATACTTTCACCATGTAGTATATGTACATTTTCATGTAAATCGGTAAATTAAGGGTTTGTTTCAACGAAACCAGAGTTGTAATTGTTGGAACAGTGGAAAGACAAACAAAGCTTTATATGTTGTTTTTTTTATATTGACTTTGAATGATGTGTTTTACGCGACAAAATTACTTTTAAAGTCTGGTGGGTTTTGTAGTAGTGATGGAGGGATTTTTCATATTAAACACAAGGATCTTAACCTTTAACAATGGTGGAGGTCTAGCTTATACGGAAGAGGATTAGGGCCACTGGTGAAAAATGTATGTGAGTTCTGACTTTAATCTCCGAATTAAAAAAAAGTCAGGATTCTGAGAAAAAAGTCAGAAGTCAGAGATTAAAGGCAGAATTCTGACTTTAATCTCCAAATTAAAAAAGTCAGAAATCTAAGAAAAAAGTCAGAATTCTGAGAAAAAAGTCAGAAGTCTGAGAATAAAGTCAGAATTCTGACTTTAATCTCAAAATTCTGAGAAAAAAGTCAGAACTCAAATAAATGTTTCACCAGTGACCCTAATTCTCTTCCGTAAGCTCAATAGCGGAGCAAATTTTAAGATTTTTTGTGAAGATTTGTTTTAGATTTCTTTAGACCCCAGGGATGATTCAGACACCACAAAGGATTTAGTAAGTCCTTCATTTGGCCTAAGCCCAACTCGGTACTTGCAAAGCAGAGTGTTTGAATGATAAGCAGGTCGGATGGATATCGGGCTGGTGAGTATGGTGGCAGGTAATAGCAGGTGATCAGCAAACAGACTTAGGTTCTGGTTCTGGCTGACACTGGTGGTGGAAGAGACACGGGTGACAATGTTTCCAGCAAAGCAACAACAGATCAATTCAAGTCCTACTAGAGCTCGGGGGCCCTGACCATTACCACGTAGAGAGGGTAGACAAGCTTAATGATTGATGAAAACCAGGCGTGCTAGGTTGTGATTGTCGAGCAACACCCCTGCTGAGAAGCAGTACACACACGCACACACACACTCACACACTTTTCCAAATTGTACATCCTCCTCTTTTTACTGACCACGGGAGATTTGAGCCGAGGAATAAAGGCAACAGACATTTAACAAACACAAGACATTGTTTAAAAACGATGGCAATTAAATATGATGTGTGGCACAGCTGCATCAGCTTTTCAATGTTTTGGTATACAGCTGTATTTTATGATATCTGTTAGAGGAGAAGAAGAATATGGAATCCCATAGGGGACTTAATTCAAATGATAATGTAAATGTGAAAATGAAAATGTAATTCCACAATAGCATTTTCATTTTCCACAAATTTGTTTTTAGAGTCAAAATTTCAATCATAATGCCATAATGCAATATTCACATTCACATCCTTGTGTCGATATTATATGGCTATATTAAAATCAAGAAAATATTAAAAAAATTAAAATATGTAAATGAAAACTTTTCATTTTCAAAGACTTAAAATGCTGAACAATATCAGGACAATATTCTAAATATGTTAATTTAAATTTTAAAATTTAAATGCAATATCTAAACAATCTGTCTAATTTTCCATTTAAACATGTTAGGTGTGGTGCAGGACCCGGACACAGAACGACCACAAGAGGGAGTAATGTACACAGTAAATGGGTTTAATTCTGACGGAACAGAACAACCAGCACAAAAACACATAAACAATCCAGACACGGGAGGTGATGTGGGACATGAAGGAGATCCAAGGCAGACGACGAAACGGAACACAAACGCTGTGGCAGAAACACAAGTTAAGTACAAAAGCAAGGTAAAGGAATATCAACAAGCTCGTACTAGACCAGTTACCACGGAATGTAGGTAACGAACTGGCGCCGAAGAGGCGATCGGCCCAGGTTTAAGTATGGATGAGGTGATAATGATGATGAAGCTCAGCTGTGTAGGCAGATGGAGGAGGGGAAGAGTAGACATGCCTCTAATGGAATCCAGTAAGAGCGCCCTCTGGTGGCCGATGAAAACACAGACAGACGAACAAGGAAAAACAACAACACAGAAGACAGTGGACTCATAACAGAGCCCCCCCCTCAAGGGACGACTCCAGGCGGCCCAAGCTTCCCAGGATGGGCCCGGTGGAAGTCCGACACCAAGGAAGGGTCCAGAATGAACCTCCTGGGGATCCAAGACCTCTCCTCGGGGCCGTAGCCCTCCCAGTCAACCAGGTATTGAAGGCCCCGTCCGCAGGCGGCGGACAGTATAAGCAGGATGGTCGTCAACTAACCTGACCGGCGGAGGAGGGTCAGCCGGGGGACAAAGGGCACTGGGGGTAACAGGCTTCACCTGGGAGACATGGAAAGTCGGGTGTATCCTCATAGCCGCAGGCAGCTTCAGTCTAACGTCCGTGGGGCTGATAATGGAGCTGATGGCAAATGGACCCAGGAACCGAGGAGAGAGTTTGCGCGACTCCGTCCGAAGAGGGATGTTCCGGGAAGACAACCGGACCTCCTGGCCTGGTTGGTACTGAGGAGCCGGAGCCCTGCGCCTATCAGCCACTGCCTTAGTCCGCTCCGTCGTTCGCAGAAGGGCCTCACGCGCCTCGGTCCACACCCGGCGGCAACGACGAAGGTGCTCCTGCACCGAAGGCACCGCCAATTCCTTTTCCTGGGCCGGGAACAATGGTGGCTGATAGCCCAGGGCCACCTCAAAGGGGGAGAGACCAGTGGCTGAGGTAGTGAGTGAATTGTGGGCGTACTCCACCCAAGGTAGGTGAGGAGCCCAGGTGGTCGGGTCTTGAGCGGCCACACAACGGAGCGAGGCCTCCAAGTCCTGGTTAGCCCTCTCTGTCTGACCGTTGGACTGCGGGTGGAATCCCAAGGAAAGGCTAAAGGTGGCACCTAGGGAGGAGCAGAATTCCTTCCACACACGTGAAATAAACTGTGGGCCCCGATCAGACACAATATCCACAGGTATCCCATGGGGACGGAATACATGCTGGACTAAGGTTGTGGGACGAAGAGTCTGTCAGGAGGGCCGTCTCCAGGACCAGGATCCGTGGCAAGAGCAGCCTTGACCAGCGACTCGATCTCCCAACTGACTGCGGCCACCACACAGGAGGATGGGAGCACCGACTCAGGCGCCGACGAATCCTCAGTGCAGTCAAACACTCGTGACAGCGCATCAGGTTTGACGTTCCTAGAGCCAGGACGGTAGGTGAGGGAAAAGTTAAATCAGCCAAAGAACAGGGCCCACCTGGCTTGACAGGAGTTCAGTCTTTTAGTGGACTGAATGTAGGCCAGATTTTTGTGGTCAGTCCAGACCACGAACGGTTCCACTGCCCCCTCTAGCCAGTGCCGCCATTCGTCCAACGCTAGCTTGACAGCTAGCAACTCCCGGTTACCCACATCGTAGATCTGCTCAGCCGGAGACAGTTTTTTGGACATGAAGGCGCTGGGGTGAAGCTTCTTGTCCGAAGTGGAGCGTTGGGACAGCACGGCCCCTACTCCAGAAGAAGATGCGTCCACCCCCACCACAAACTGGAGGGCAGAGTCTGGGTGCTTAAGCACAGGAGGTGAGGTGAACAGGTGTTTCAATGTAGACATGG
>NC_048427.1:18617448-18672129 GCF_013103735.1 Etheostoma cragini | reverse complement strand
CGAACCGGTTTAAAAAATCCCTCAACACGTCATTCACAAGTGCCTGAAAAACCGCAGGGGCATTGGTAAGGCCAAACGTAAGGCCGTTTTCCACTCATCACCAGCACGGATCCGTACGAGATGGTAAGCATTGCGAAGGTCTAGCTTGGTGAACAAAGATGCGTGTTGAAGGGGTTCGAAGGTCGAGTTGATGAGCGGCAGGGGATATTTATTCTCCTGCCGCGGCAGCCATCTCTGTGGGAGCAGGTGGTGAGACAGACAGAGAGGGAGAGAGACAGACAGCCAGTTTGCTAACCTGCTCGGTTAGGTTGGAGACCTGATTGAACAACTGCTGGTTGTTCTCTAGCAGAGTTCGGATGAGTTGGTCGTGTTGCCCAAGTAAAGCACCCTGGGATTGGATAGCCCGCTTGGCGCCCTCCTCTCCTGTAGCCGGTGGTTGTGCTGTGGGGTCCATGTTGGCCAATTCCTTCTGTTAGGTGTGGTGCAGGACCCGGACACAGAACGACCACAAGAGGGAGTAATGTACACAGTAAATGGGTTTAATTCTGACGGAACAGAACAACCAGCACAAAAACACATAAACAATCCAGACACGGGAGGTGATGTAGGAGATGAAGGAGATCCAAGGCAGACGACGAGACGGAACACAAATGCTATTATTAAAAAATTAAATGTTCTTGGTCTTAAAACCAACAAAAAATGTTGTTGTTGTTTCCCCTTCCCTAAAGTGACCATTGCCTGTTTTGCAGCATGGCCTGAGGGAGATCCGCCATAAATCGCATCATTTCTCTTGTCGTAGTTGAATTGCCTCTTGATGGCCATCTCATCTAAAACTAGAGTGCACATTCTTTCCGCGGGGGTCCTGGTGGAGGCGATCGCTGCCATTTGGGGACTGATTCCTTGCAGGAAGCCTGGCTGTTGGAATAATCAAGTTAAATAAACAGTTTTGCGTACATTTAAAATTGTGAAAGTGGGTAATGTAATGCAGTCTATATTAAATTGGTATTTATAGAGAATTAGCCAACACATCCTGTAATATATTGGTGCATTGAGCTTTTGGAGGGTAGAGCAATACTTCGCAAGTATCTGTAAGCATTTGGGCTGCTACAGTGGTGCTCATAAGTTTACATGCCCATGCTTAAGTTGACTAAAAAGAGGAATAAAAAAATCATCTTTTGGAAATTTATCTTAATGCCTTAATTAAAAAAAAAGGAAAAATCCAACCTTTAAGGACACCAATTTTCTTAGTGAAAGAATATTGTATTGTAAATAAATAAATGTTCTTCCTTAAAATACAGGGGGCCTAAGTATACACCCCCCTATGTTAAATTCCCACAGAGGCAGGCAGATTTTTTTTATTAAAGGCCAGTTATTTCATGGACCCAGGATACTATGCATCCTGATAAAGTTGATTAAAATAGCCCCCCCCCCCCCACATCATCACATACCCTTTACCATACATAGAGATTGGCATGGTTTTATTTCAGTTAGACTAATAGCCGGTTTGATTTGCATTGAGAGATGATTTTATGGAAAGTTCCCCATGCCAATCTCTATGTAGGGTGAAGGGTATGTGATGATGTGTGTGTGTGTGTGTGTGTGTGTGTGTGTGTGTGTGGGGGGGGGCTGTTTTAATTCCAAAGACCAAGGGAACTTTATCAGGATGCATAGTATCCTCCGTCCATCCATGCCCCTTACACTTTAAGGAAGAACATTTATTTATTTACAATACATTATTCATTCACAAAGCAAATTGGTGTTCTTAAAAGGTTGGATTTTTCCTTTTTCTTTTATTAAGGCATTAAGATCAATTTCCAAAAGATGAGTTTTTTATTTCTCTTTTTAGTCAACTTGAGCATGGGTATGTAAACTTATGAGCACAATTGTATCTGTAACTGTAGCCCCAGGTGTTACAGATGTTGGTCAAACCTACTTCCTCTTCCCTTTTTCCCATCCTCCGACAGTTGTGCCTTGATGAAGTTCTGCCAGTCTTCAGGACATCTCTGCAGCATCTCTTCCCAAATTTCATGAGGACAACGGATGAAAGGTATTTTGCTCACACTAATACATACACAAAAAATAGCATTAATTCAATAAGAAAGTGAAAATTTCAAACAAGAATTGGCATATTAGGTATAAATTCTCCCAGACTCCCAGAGACAGTCAAAACTGTTTTCACGTAAGCTACTCGTATGCAGATTCACTGTTGCAACCCACAGTATCTATTTTTCTCTATGATACTGTATGCACACATGTAACCATACTCCTCAGATCAAAAATCAGTGATTCCACGCCAGCACAGGTGCTTTATAAGAAATAGCACAGGGCGTGGCCAGGCAAGTCAGTGTGTCTTAAAGAAGTCTCCACATACCTGACCTCAGGGGATCATCCCCCGCACATATGTCGCAATACAATAGAGAACTTACTTTGTTTTACAGCGAATTATGTCTTCTCACATCCCTTTCACCTTTCAGGTCAGTACTTCAGGATACACATGGCAAATAATTCTTCTTGTAAAATTTTATGTTGCTTTGGAGACAATGACATTGCTGAGTTTTGAGTATTTGCATTCCTGGATTTTGTGTAAATGAAGAGCTTCATTCTGTCACTGCATGTGGATGTGTCGGCTAAACAAAAACACACCAAGAAACAGCAGAGGTGTCCTCTGGGTGCCTCAGTATTAGACGTCACAGAGCAAGTATTGGGAATGACAACGGGCTGTGCATTGTATGCAGCAATATATGAAGAAAAGCCAAAATACAGGCAGAAGGAAAGTCGTTGGTCATGGCAGATACTAACCCAACCACACACTCCTAGTGGTTTATAAGTAATGATTTGGGGTGGCAGTAGCTCAATCCTTAGGGAGTTGGGTTGGGAACCAGAGGGTTGCTGGTTCAAGTCCCCGTAAGGACCAAAAAGTATGGAGTGTGGATTGGTGGCTGCGGAGATGCCCCTTTGCCTCCTGGGCACTGCCAGGTGCTTTTGAGCAAGGCACCATACCCCCCCTCAACCACTCATGGCGCTGGTTCGGCTGGTTTATTAAAAATAAAAATTACAAATTTAAAATTACGGCAGTCAGCTACAGTAAGGCCTTTACAGCTTTCCCTTAGATTGCCTCTTTACCAAGTGTTTGTCCTCTCACCTTAAAATGGTCAAAGCTCCAATTCCAAACCACGGCGGAGACACAAACAGTTTACGCACCAGCACGGCCACCTGTTTAACCTTCCACATAGCACACGTCCTGTCCGTTAAACACTATTTAACTAATATGTAGAAGATCATAACATTTGCAGCAGTGTGTTTACCTAATACATGTGATAACACAACCCCCCCTCCCCCTATGTTACATAAGGAACAACCTGCACTGAGTTGGGGAGTTGCAATGAGATACACAAGCATGTTAAAGTGGCTGACTTTGTCAAATTTTCACCTGGAATTCACTCCCGGAATTTATGGCTATGTGTGTGGGCTGAGGTGAAATGTATGTCACACATTAATAACACCTGCTACATAGCGTAGAGTCCTTGGACACTTATCTTTTCTTTTTTTTGGCAGTCAACAAATTCACAGGTGGAAAATGCACTGATACCAATTTCTCCACTAACAGTAACCCTCAATAGACCACTATTTCCACTGCAGGGTTCGGGAGTAACTATATAGATATTATTATATATATAGATATATATATAGTCCACTCGAGCATCATCCACATTTCCTTGTGGCCACCATAATAAGCGCAAGTCTGTGTTGCTTTTAGTCCGTCGGTTCAAAGCTTAATTTGGCTCCGACAATAACCTTTCCTAACAAAACATGAGCCCTGGATGAGGTTTCGACTATCAAAACCATCACGTTGGTCTCAAATGGGCACATTTGAACTCTCACATTATCTCCTACTTCAGTCAGCTATAAATATGAATCCTACAAAAAACCATAAGGCCATGTCAGCTTTAAACAATTTTGTGCCATTTAAGTCTTTTCAAAGAACAACAAAATTTTGTTATATTTCTATTTTCTCTCTGCTTTAAACTTTATCTTTACCCTCACTTGGGCACAAAATATGGATGTATGACCACAGCTGTATATTCTTAACTATGTGGTCCTGAAACACAATAATAAAATATATTACTATATTACTATGTATTTTCTTAGCAACGGAATCTGTCACCTCTATACCGCAAGGACATTTGAAAGCTATACCACCATTTAATAAAACATTTAAAATTCCACATGATGCATCACTAAGGTATGAGCCTTCAGTTTGATACAAAAACCAGGAACACAAAAACAAGTGGAACACCGAGTACACACCAAACAGAATCCACGACATAACAGAACAGAAACAGCATACAATGATACGACAATACAGAAAGGAAACGCAGAGGCTAAGTACAAAGGGTAACAAGGTCAACAAGGGACAGGTGTAACACGTGAGGGCTGGGCAGACCATCACAACGCCAGGAAACACAAGGCAGGAAGTAAAACCAGACATGACAAGGGAGAAAAACAAGCTACTACAAAATAAAACAGGAAACACTACAAAAAAAGACTCACAAATGTAACAGTTTCCCTAATTTCCTTAGCAATCAGATGGATGTGATGGTGTGCAAATGTGTGTAAATAGTAGCTGCTATTTGCTTTTCACTGTTAGACCATGATTATTTTTTTAAATGTGCTTTACTTGTACAAAATTGTACTGTAAATGCCTTGTGACTTAGAGCTGAATCAATGCCAGTTTTTTTTTTAATATTGAATCACTGTGTAATGTACATAGACTGTATAATGTAACATGTGTTGTTTTTAATGACCATCCTACTATTAGTATTACATACTGCAGCTTTTAGACACATCAACTCTACACGGTTAAAATTAGATTAGATTAGATGACACTTTATTCATCTCACAGCGGGGAAATTCCCTTGTTACAGCAGCATTTTTTTTACAATGAAAGGAAAACAAACATACAGTACACACACAAGAAAAATAGGCAAACAATAGACAACGGGCATAAGGTAGACTAAAGTAAATTGGCGTCAAATAAAGGTATTGCAAAGTAAAGTAAAGTTCAGTTGCCATAGTACAAGAAAACCACATTGCAGTGTAGTAAGTGACGTTAAAATTAAATAGAATATGTAATTAAAGTAATAATGCAAAAGCAGGTAACCATAATATAAGTTATATTCACCTGTGACCATAAATAATATTGAAAAAGTAAGCTAGTACTTGTAATGGAAAAATATAAATGCAGATAAAGATATACATAGAGTATGTGGATTAAATGAAAAACAGGAACAGAACTACAACATTATCAGGTATTGCAGGTGTTGTAGAGTCTGACAGCGGCCTGCGGTACCTCTCCTTCTTACACCGGGTGATGTCAGACGTGCGAAAACAATTATGCTGCTTTAAAAACAAATAGATTCAACAGTCAACTAATAACCTTTTTATTCTCCACACCTTCATTCCCGGCATCGGAGCTATTAAATAAAATAGTTTTGCCTGACATATGTAGCTAGACAGCATGAAGCCATGATGGCTTGTGCACCATAGGTTCCCTGTTAGTCTCAAAAAGGCTGGATGATGCTCAGTTATGGTGTGAGAGATCTAAACATTAGGGAGGGGTCAGCTGTTTCTGTCTACAGTACATGTGGTACTTGCGTGCGTGCGTGCACGTGTGTGTGTGTGCGTGCGCATGCACATATATTAGTTTTTAATGTATTTATTTATGTCTTTAAATCCATCCAATTTTGTAGCTGTCTTTCCTCGGTGCTTATCTTGATTTGTTGTGGAGGGACTGGTCTAGAGGGGCGATCTCTCGGTGAGGATCCACAGGCGCGCTCAGTTCTGCGGTGAGTCTAGAGAGTGCAGATGGATGGACCTCATTCAGGGACTTCATGGACAGGACGACTGGAACTGCATCCAAGGACATATTTACCTTCTTTACATCATTAACAAGTAATGTTTGACAAGTCAAGGATCAGTTTGTTGAAAGAACCTAATCGTAAGAGCTTGGATTCTATAATAGAAAAGATCTAGAAGAGTTTGAGGAATTAGAGAAACTGTCTGATACCAACAATGGTAAGCATCACAAACCGTAGAAGAAGAATTTCTTTTCTTGCAAGGCTTTCTCCAAATTTATACAACATTTTCAGATTATTCGGGAGCTACCTCGTGTGGCGAAGCAAGGAGAGCTGTGCTGAGTGGATTAAGCAAGATTAAATAAGGATGAGTGAGAGCCCTAGCGAGTGCAGAGGTGAGATATGAAGTGGCAAACCAGCTGAGGAAACCAGAAACCTGCTGCTTTCAATGTAAACACACAGCACCATGCCAACCCTGCGGCCTACTTGGCACAAGAGGACCTGGACCAGAGCGAGACACACAGTCCTGCTTGCATTCTTCGTTGTAAGCCTCAACCAGAAGGTAAATTATTATTACTTAATGTACACATGTCCAGTATGCACACACAAATTCAAACTTTTTAAATTATGATGCATTCATGTCTTATTTAACTGTCAATTTTACAGCCAGTCAATTTGACTACCTGACACAAACAGACTTATGGTCTAATGTATCTAACTCTTCAACCTTTGATTTTAAATAAATATTATTTCAACGGCACTGTAGGCTTCACAAAAGCATTCCCCGTCTGATTTACTGTGCAATGCGACCTATCACATCGCATTTCTCATAAAACACAGCAAAGACCCTGAATGACAGACGGCTGTGGGGAAAACAACATTAAAAAAACAGCATTCTTTTCTTTTTTAATTTCTTAATTTTGTCTTTTTTACACGAAGTTTGGGCTACAGAAGGTCCCACTGCTCATTTGCATATTCTAGAGTATGTACTTCTAAAAGCATTGCCTGAAAGTTGCAGTTTAGTGATATGCGTAAAAAACAACTTGGTGTCTGTTTTGGAGACCCAATGGGAGGGATGTTTTTCTCAAGGCGTGACAATAATTCTCTTTTATTTTCAACTTAATGCAGTGAAATAACAAGGAAATTCAGAGTCTGTGGCTGCATTTGAAGCAAGTTTAGTCTCATGGGAGACAACGGATAAGATAGGGAGACAGCACCTCCTGTCATTCCTCCATTGGTAGTACCGCTCTGGACAGTCTTGGCGAGACAAGTAAGCAAATGAACAGACAAAGTGGACAAACAGGTTGCAGAGTTTAGGGTTGTATGTCCAAGATAGGAAAGCTATTTTCCTTTGCCTTGGAACTGAATTATAACTGACAAATATGGCAGCTGAAAGAGATTTCTCTTACTAAGGACAGCAAATTAAGTAAGAATCCTAATTCATGACTGATCTTAAATTAACAATAGGTGCCGATTACAACAATCTTTAGTCTTTAGACTGCTGCAAGACAAGATTCATGAAAAAAGGTGTGTTTGCATTGCTGCAGGCATGACACTAATGCGGAAAGCCAGGTTGATTAATCCGTTGCACTAATTACTGTATACACAGGAGAAAATGTCCTGTCTGTAAATAAAGGTGCTCCTTATCAAATGCTCCCACCACGCGGATAGATACAAATATTGCAACTTACGCTACACATCCTCATCCATTCAGAGGCTACAAATGCCTTGAAATAGGTTGTACTGTAAAATCCTATAATTACTTGATTAAATGTACTTTTTAAAACATCATTAACCCAACACTCCAGCTGTCATTTTGTCGTTCAAAGGCTGTGGCAGTCTCAATTTTGGCGAGGGAAACACTGCCGCGGCCATTTTGTCCCTTGCCCTCTTAAAAATGTGTTTTATGGCTACCACAGTAGTGTTTGCCATCTAATTTCTGAACAATGCAATTGTTATAAAAATATCCGAAAGGCAAAGTTTTTGCTATCAAATTACACAATGGACTCTTTTATGGTGTTCCTTAATGTCTTAGTGTCTATATTTGGTGTCTAAATGTGGAATTTTTGAGCAGCTTTTGACAAATATATTTTAAAAAAGGGTTAAATTGTACAACAAATCTGTGTAAAAAGTGACGTCAACCCAAAGATTGCTGCAACTTATTAGACAAATGATGATTTATGGCTCGTGATATTGATACAGTGCTGAGCTGCATTCCCAATGAATCTTTAGGTTTAGCCTCCAAATGCTGTATACTAATTATATGTATATTATATTACACTAATTATATGTGGCATCTAGTGTTGAACTGCTATCTCCCCCTAAACATCCCATATGTAATAATAATTATAGGTATGTATATATATAAAAGACATTTTCTTGAGGCCATAAATTATGTTGTTATGAATAAAGTTATGATGAGTTTGGTCTTAAATGAAAATGTTTATAGTAACCAGGCATGTGTACACATAGATAAATCATTGGGGGCTCGAGCATCTGCCCTTTAGTCTTCCTCGAGAGAAGCTGCTGGGGTGTTTTTAAATTCTTTTTATAAATAAATATATGGTATATTCTTGTTGGCGCGCTGCTGTCCTGTCAAACAACTATATTTATTGATTGAAAAAATCAAACATGGAAAATCACAATCATCAAAACCACCACATTGATATGCAAATTAGGCCTTTACACATACAGCACCACAGAGTTTCCCCAAGTAATGACTTACATTAAGAGTCTTTTCCCCTGAAATGTTGACATGTTTCAATATGCAGATTAGATTGTTTGGTTAATTGAAATGAAATGAAATCTACACATTCAAACAGACGGAGGGTAGTAGTCTAGTAGGCCTTAAACAAAGTTTTCTTTCCATTCAAGCAAAGCATGGAAGCGAAATAGTCCAACATCTCAAAATTGACTGCGACACGTATGAAAAAGAGAAGGGGGAAAATTCAGCAGCACAGAAACACAGCAACACACAGGACGGAACTGTTCACAACAGACATTAACAGACATTTTAACCTCTCCTTTTTCAAAAATAACATTGTGCACAGCTGTCAGTTTTCAGAAAAGTGTTCGGTTGCAAGTACCCGTGTAAATATGCAGTCAATGCCTTCAAGAGCCTGCCAAACCATGGAGGGAAAACACAAGACATGACATGGGGCAAAAAGAAAGACTTCAAAATAAAACAGTAAATTAAGCATGAAACAGACAAGGTAAAAAGGTAAAGGGTCTATGTTTAAGGTAAAACATAGAAGACAGAAACATGAGAAGTAAAACAACAAGGAAACAGAGAATGGATCAACAAAATAAAACAGGAAAAAACTAACAGAGACCCACAACCGTGTCAATACAGAAGAAGACCCTGGACTCTGTGGGAATAGTCTTGCTTTGCCAAACCATCCACACACAGTAAAATAGATGTGTGAGAAACTTCCATTGGACAGATAGTCTAGCTATCTGTCTCCATTAACCATGCAGTGATCTGAGGAGCAGTCAACAATAGTCCTCAATTTATGATGGCACCAACACCAGTAAAGCAGACACAAGAACATGACGCAGAGGTTTGGGTAAAAGAGGCCCGCCTTCAGCAACACATTTCCATTCAGTACTGCTTTGCAAATCTATTACTTCATTTATATTACCACTGCTGTTCCTCCCAAGATGTTTGTTCAGGTGGAGCGGCGCAGTTCCATAATTGGGCTTGGGGTTAGGGTTCTGAGCCCATTCGGATGTGTGTACTCGGGATAGTTGGTGTTTTTCAGTTGGGAAAGTACGCTCTGTTTTTTCTGTTTTGTTTCTTTAGCATTGTGTGTGGTTTCTCTTGCTGAATTATTGAATTTGAACTTACTCTGTCGAAGTGAATTTGGTTGAAATAAATGGGCGTAACATTTTTGGGTGCTAGCTGTTTTGCCTGGTTAATTATCAAAGGTGGGGACTTCAATTGTAAACTCCGACCCAAATTAAACAGATCCTCTGGGGTTGACACCTCTCACTCCCTGGCTAGAAAAGAACTATTTCAGTTCACAGAAGATTTTAGTCTGGTAGATGCATGGAGAAGCAAACTCTAACCGGCTAACATTTCCCTGCTACTCCAGCACTAATCAGAGCTTTTCTAGAATTGATTATTTGTTCTCAGCCAATCTGATGCCAAAGATTTCAAAATGCTGGTACATTAGCAAACTTATTTCAGATCATGCATCAACCTTCTTGTTAAATGTCCAAGTCTAGAGTATATTAGTTTATCATATAAACTCAATAAATCACCTCGTCGCTGCATTAACTGTTGTCAAACTGGTCTTATAACTGGTCCAAGACATCTTAAGTCCAAATGGTTCCACTTTGATTTCAAGGAGGTCAAGGATGTTATTTATGACATTGTCATGTAAGCATTTGATAATGAAATCACCCTTTACTCTCACTTTTTATATCCACATGCAGGCAAAAGGCTCAGTGCTTGAAAGTCTCATAGCAAAACGGACTGAATACTGGGAGAACTGCAACAGAACCCTGGCAACGGGCGCACTCTCAGAAACTG
The DNA here is from genome assembly GCF_013103735.1 of Etheostoma cragini. Lineage (NCBI taxonomy): Eukaryota > Metazoa > Chordata > Actinopteri > Perciformes > Percidae > Etheostoma > Etheostoma cragini. The sequence continues at coordinate 18,661,740 of NC_048427.1, read as the reverse complement.
GTGAGTAGAGGTCTTTTAGGTTGCAAATGTTCATACCTTAACCCAAAAAAGACAGAAAGTTGTGAAAATACATCTGTTATGATTGGCCAATTCACTCATTATTTCAGCTTTAAAGTCACCTTGCTGTCACAGTGATCGATGAGGACTAACACAGCTGATTTAGAATCCGCTTTGTGGTCTTGTTGCATCTTGCATATAAAGAAAACAATGGCTGTTTGCTCTTTTTGAGGTAAATTAATGATTGCTTCTTGCTATGGCGGCTATTGCTAGCATTACTGATTTGCTGCTGCTGCTCTCTGACCCTTTACCTTCTGAGCAGGGACACTAGCTTGTACCAGTATTTGGTACCACCTTGGGACAGTGGCTTGGGCACAGTATGGACAAAACCTGTCTATTCCTATTCAGGTTAAAATATTTTTGCACTTGCAGAATCAACAGCATCGGCCCTACATTGCACAGCAGTGTTAATAATTAATCAATCATTTAAAGTTTATTTATGTAGCACTTTACAGCAACCATTAGGTATCCAAAGTGCTTAACAGAATGAGTAAAATCACATCATACAATAGAAAGAGTGAACATAGAAAACAGTAAAATCAGAAAAGGTTAAAAGGAAACAGAATAATGAAATGGTCCCACCACTGCTACGTATTAAAAGCCAGACTAAACAGATACATTTTGAGTTTGGACCTGTAAAAAGAGACATCTGTAACAGTGCGAATATCAGGGGGGGAACTTGTTCCAGAGTCTCTGAGTAGCAACTGTAGAAGCCTAACCCCCCCCCAACCGTTTAAACCTGGACCCTGGGACTTCTAAAACGCGCGGATTTGAAGACCGCAATGACTGGTTGTGCTTCCGCAAAGTTAATTTCAGAAAAATACTCTGGGGCGAGACCATTTCAAACCTTTAAAACCAACAATAAAATCTTAAAATCTATTCGAAAACGCACCGGGAGCCAATTCTGGGTGTAGAGAATGGGAGTGATGTGTGCACGTCTAGATGTAATTATTAAAAAGCGTGTGAAGGTGTGTGATGGACGTCTGATTCAGACCAACATAGAGAGCGTTACAGTAGTCCAACCGTGAACTAATAAAAGCATGAATGGGCTTTTCTAGGTCATTCATGCTTTTGTGCTTTTTTCATGCAGCAGACAATTAACCATTTTATTGCAGAAAGTGGCAACTGAACATAAACCTGCATGACATACGTAGCATACATCAGACAGAAATCACACATGTAACATATCCCTTGTGCCCTATCCCATGTCCCTCATACATACAGTACATACATTGAATATTTTTCATGATAAAATGATACGGGCCAGTAGGTAACTAACTGCACTTTAATTCGGATAGCTTCTGCCCAAACTTTATTTGTACTACCTTAAATCCATTGTTATACTGCTAATTTTAGCCTAACTTATTATTTTTACAGATATATATATATATATCTGTAAAAATTCTGTCTATAGTAATAGCCATCTGTATATATATTCATAGTACATATTCACCTGTAAACTCTGTTATAGTAACAACCATCTCTATGTTATGTTCAATGTACATATCTGTAAATATTCTATTTATAGTAATACTCCACCTGTATATTATATTCAGTACATATCCAGCTGTAAATCTTATTTACAATACTAGTCATCTATATGTTATAGTCATAGGACAAATCTATCCGTAAAATTCTGTTTATAATAGTATGCATTTCTATATTTATTTTTTTGATTGTTATGACCTCTGTAAAAATCTCAATTTTTCTTGTTTCACAGGAATCTACTGTAAAGGAACGTTTGACATGTTTGTGTGTTGGCCCCATTCGTCTCCTGGGAATGTGACGGTCCCCTGTCCTTCTTACTTACCATGGATCAGCAAGGGTAATGTTACTGTGGGGGGGGGGAGTCAGCAGATTGCAATTATCTGTTTTTAATAATAGACACTGTTCCAAGGAAGATGAAAACCGCGACACACGGCACTTGGTTTTATCTGAACCAATCATAATCGAGTAGGACTTTTACGCTTTCTTCCGACTTTCGGTACCCCCATGACGCCAGTCGAGTGGACTATGTTGTGTTCAGTTTGACATGGAATGTCGGAATTTCCGGGTTTTTTTTATAATAAATTTATTTTATTTTACTTAGTTTTGCAAACAGACAACAGTTTCAGTTAGTTTTTTCCCCCACGGCTTTGTTTTTAATTTTACTCCAGTTTACAACAACTAGTTTTCGTTATTTTGTTTGTTGGTGAGGAGTGGGTGTTGCCAATTGGTGTATAGAGCTTGGCATTGGGATTGGTGTTGCTTTCCTAAGGGACTTCAGAGATTTTTCCTTTGAATGTTATTTAGTTTAGTTAGTTTGGGGTTTAAGGTTTCAGTGATTGGGTTTCAAGCTCCAATTTTGGTATGGAAAACAATTGGGAAAACTACCTAATCCAGGCCCATTAACAATATATTGCCCAACCCTAGTTTTAATCACTTAGAAGAAATGACCATACCCATCCAATATGGGATTTAGTTGTATAATAATTAAAAAATAACAACACATTTCCCAGCTGAGGTTAAAATTCCTTCTCTCCTCTCATCTGATTGCATTTGACAGAAACACAATGCATTTCAACGTGTCTTTACATAACCTGCAGACACCTCCAGGAGGGCACACCAAGAATGCTTAGAAAACGGGAGATGGCGACAGAGAGAGAATTCATCTGAGCTCTGGAGGGATGACTCAGAATGTAAGGAGGACACATATTTCAAAGACAAGGTGGGTGTAAAATGTATAGATTCTGCTCACAGTAAGTGTTGGAGCTGAAAATGTCTCTCTTTATTAGAAACATCTGAAGAGGTGTTGTTCTCTCTACCAGTTTGAAGACAACATCCATTAGATATGGATGTATTATGGCATCACTGATGTGTGCATGTGTGTGTGTCAAGGTTATTATAGTTTTTCAGTTTCCATCAGGTTTTGACTTTTGTTTTTTCTGACTCATTGTAGTTTTAAAAGCAGGTTTGCTGGTTCAGTTTAAATATTTTTTAAATGCTTAGTTTTATTTGAGTTTTTGTTAGTTTTAATCTTTTTTGTAATATGTGTTATTTGTCAGGGCCAAGATTCAAAAAGGTCAGAACAAGTATTAAGTACTAATTAATTTAGTAGCAAGTCAATTTAGTATTAATAACTTAACAAAAACATTTTACAATTTTTGAAATATGTATTCACAATGTATTCACCACTAACAACAGTACAGAAAATATACATATGGTCATAAATTGTCTACACAAGATGCCGCCACAAGTGCAAAATATATAAGTGACGTGTGCCAGGAAAAAAACTATAAAACATAAAGTGACGAACTTTTTGATGTCAACAACAAAGTTGTGGAGACATTCCAGTATCAATAAAAATATTATCCCAGGCTTGTGGTGTTCCTGCGTATTTACTAGCCAGCAGCTATGGGTTGGCGGTGAAAGCCCTCCTATAGTGTTCTCTGTCCTCAGGTAGTCTCTGTCATGCTGCTTGACCCTAACGGTACCGGGGGCTTAGCATTCCCTTTAACCTTGTAAGCTAGGTTAGCCTCCATGTGCGTGCTTCTCAAACGTACCTTCAAATTAGTGCGATTTATCCCTTTAATAAAATGTCCACATATTTCACCACCTTCCATTGCAAGGCACTTGCTTTTATCTGACATGCATAAGTCATAATCAAATAGGACTCTTTGACGCCATGGACTAGGCTGTGTTTAATTTGTCATTGTTTTCGTTGACGATTATAACCTTGGTGTGTGTGTGTGTGTGTGTGTGCGTGCCTGTGTGTGCGTGCCTGTGTGAGTCCAGGAGGATGAAATGCTTCGCCAGACAGCCCTCAGACTCATCTCTGTCATTGGCTACTCCCTGTCCTTGTCATCTCTCACACTGGCTACTCTCCTGATGGGCATGTTGAGGTCAGTGTCGGGGGGGGGGGGCAATGGCATGCTATTAAAACAGTTCATTTTCTGTGGATAAAGGACAGATCATTTGCTACTTTATTAGAAGTTGGATCTCATTTGCACGGCTCAGCAGGTCTGTAATGTAGTCGGATCATGTTTTTGGCCCTCACTGGCCTGAGGTCTGTTTCAGAAAGCGGTTTTAGTGACAACTCTGAGTTTGTTCACCCTGAGATGAGGGAAACTCTCGATTTCAGAAAGGGAGGTTAATCAAACCTGAGAGAAAGGGGTAACTTCAGCTTGTTTCAGAAAGAGATGTATCTTAACCTCTGAGTCAGTTACTATGGTAACTGAGCCTGTGAAACTAACCTGGTGGGAAGCAGGTTTTCTTCAATAAACCTTGAGTTTCTTTCGGTCTCCTCCCTCTGACACAGCACTCTTTCATTTCCTCATTAGTTCATTCAGTCTGTATCAGGCACATTTTAGCGCAGTTTTTTATCTGCATGAATGAAGAAAAAAAAACAGGGTTGGTTTATTGAATGTCCCATGCTTGTGAAAATTTCACTTAATGAGGTTTTTTAACAGTAATATGCGTTCCTCCACGCACCCCTCTCCTTCTCAAAAGCTACAGACTCAGAAATGGAACATACTAAGGAAAGCTCAATGTGGGACTGGCTCTAGTGGCTTAAATTCTGCACCAAGGCTGAATTTTGGGAAAGAGACTTCAGATTTTTTATTAGGGGGCCACTAAGGTCTATATAAAAGAGACTTCAGATACAGCATTAGGGGAACACTAAGGTCTATATAAAAGAGACTTCAGATACAGTATTAGGGGACCACTAAGGTCTATATAAAAGAGACTTCAGATACAGAATTAGGGGACCACTAAGGTCTATATAAAAGAGACTTCAGATACAGTATTAGGGGAACACTAAGGTCTATATAAAAGAGACTTCAGATACAGTATTAGTCAAATAAGCTGTTCTAGATCCCAAAACTCAGCGTTTCCCATCTCAGGTTAAATTAACTCAGAGTTTGTTAAACCTCCTTCCTGAAACGGACCCCTGGATTGTAAATGCTGACAATTAAACAACTATTTGTCCTTCACTTGTCATGATGCAGCTTCTTTTAGTCATTGTGATAGACAATCATGTATGGGACGTATTCACTTGCTTAAACTATACTAATGATATGCACACATACGCATGGATCAACGCCTTCCACAAATTGCTGCTGTATCTATATTAAACAGGAAGCTCCACTGTACCAGGAACTACATTCACATGAATCTGTTTGTGTCGTTCATCCTGAGAGCCCTGGCTATCATCGCTAAGGAAGTCATATTGTACATCATGTATTCCAAACTACCCAAGGACGACCCTGGTTGGAACTCCTACTCCAGCTCTGCGGTATAAAATATACTGTCTTATTATGCACAGCAAAGCATATGTGAAATAACCTAAATAGATCAAATCAGCCCAATATTTTGCAACACTAATTTAACACGCAGTATTTCTCAACAGATAGCGTTGATGTGTAGATTCTCCAAAGTGTGCATGGAATACTTTGTGGCCTGTAACTACTTCTGGCTCTTGGTGGAGGCCATTTTCCTCCACACATTGCTCTTCACAGCTGTGCTGACTAAGGGCTGTCTGCTGAAGAAATACATGCTGCTAGGATGGGGTAAACTGTGAATAAAGTGTGTGTGTGATGGTATGTGCCTGTGTTTGGTGTAAAATGTTGAATCTCATGCTCACATGCATTTTTTTCTTTTTAGGAACACCTGTTTTGTTTGTAACACCATGGACAGTGGTAAAGATTTTATATGAAAACACAGAGTGAGTTTTTCCAACATACTTCACAACAAATTGACAGAATGTGTTGAAATGTTCTCCATTCTCCGCTTGACTTTTAAAACGTATTACTTAGGTGCTGGTCAATTGTAAACAAATGGTTCTGGTGGATAATAAGGGGCCCGATTACTTTATCTGTGCTGGTAAGTTCTGCTTTTATACTGCGTTTAACTTTCCTGTCTTGGGATGACATGTGATATAGAAGCTGTTATATAGTGTAGTAGTCACAAGCATCACTGGTTACTAATTCCTCAGTGTAAAAAAAATGTAATTGACAGATTTGTATCTCTTATGTCAAATGTAGTCTTGTCAAACATTAAGTCAGCTGTATTTCTGGATGCATTTTCTTTAAATCTACCCTGGATGTGTGTTGCAGATCATTTTCTTCATATTCATCAAGATTCTGATGCTGCTGTTGTCCAAACTGAAAGCAGATCAGGTGAAATTTACAGACTACAGATACAGGTATTTTTCCCAACTGCTTGTGGTGTCTTTAAACTGGACTTTATTTAGTTGGTTAAACCTTAAATTTCAACCACTCTCATTCATACAGCACACATTCAAATGTCTTTAAGCTCTGTCCTCTTTACCAGAAATGGAAGAAAGAAAGAAAGCTCATGCATACATTTAAAAACCTTTTTTTTGTCTTCTATTTTGTTCTCTGCTCTTTGATTCATGAGCCAGTCTAAATTGCATGAACCTTATCCCTGAATATCCCTAACAGTCTATAAATATGCGCCGCTGTATTTTTGTTTGTTTATGCCCTTCAGTTTGGCCAGAGCAACACTGGTACTCATTCCTCTGCTGGGAATCCATGAAGTGGTCTTCACTGTGCTGATAGATGAATGCGTGGAGGGCAGCAGTCGCTACGCCAGGAACTTCATTAACCTGACCCTCAGCTCATTTCAGGTAACACTTGTGATGTTGGTCACATACAGATCAAGTCAATTTTGTTCTAAACAAACATTAACCATAATTTGTGTGTAACATTTTTCAGGGATTCTTGGTTGCTGTGCTGTACTGTTTTGCTAACGGAGAGGTAAATTCATTCTTGTTTAGATTTTTTTTAATGGATGTTTTAAGGATCATAATAATGGATATAATGAACTGGAAGCCTAGGGACAAGGTAAATAAGTTATTTGTTGTTGTCATTTGTTGGTTCAGCCTTTCAAGCTGCACCAATTCATATTCTATATATTAACAATGGTTCAATAAACCCAAATAAACAAAATGACTCTAGGTTGAGTTTACCGGTTTATTACATCCATGATCCGGATCTGGATAACTGGTCTCGCTCCGAATCCAATTTGAAGTCCTCCTGTTTGCATTCAAGGTCATCCACAACCTTGCCCCCCAGTATTTGTCTGATCTCCTCCAGCGTCCCACTCCCTCTCGCTCCCTCAGATCCTCTTCCTCCATAAACCTCTCTGTCCCCTCCTCCCGTCTCACCACCATGGGGGGCAGAGCATTGAGCCTCTCTGCTCCCCGTCTCCGGAACGCATTACCCCCCCAACTCGGAAACATTGGTTCATTCGCCCATTTCAAGTCTCAACTAAAAACACATCTGTTTAAAACTGCCTATTCAACTTAAATGTCTATTTCTCTGCCTTTTCCGTTGTTTTGTTGTATAGTATTTGTTTTGCTGTTTTTATCATATGACTACCCTTTGCGGCGTCCTTGAGTGCCGACAAAGGCACCTTTAAATAAAATGTACTATTAAAAGGTTTCTTTAGCAAAAACGTTTCTAAAAAACCGCTGTATGCTGACTGACCAGCACCAAATGGAAAACAGACAAGCATCTACCTAGTGAACATAGTGGAGCATATACAGAAGCAGCTAAAGATTGAGATATGTTTGTCCTGAGGTGGTGGAGACCAAAGCAGCCAGCAGCTGTTCTAAGAAAAACACGTTTTGATAAACCCAATGAATGCTGCCTGCCCAGGCAAAAGTAGTGATTTGTTAGCTTTTAGCAACATTTTAGCCAAGGGTTGAAGAGTAAATATTGGACTGAAGTCATAAGGTGGCCATGTAGTCCAGTCGTAAGCCTACAGTATACACTTAAACTCCATTTGCATGGGATTAGTATTACCTGGTAAATTCTAGTCATTTGCAATAATTACAGAGGTTGTATGTGATCTTAATCCTGTGCAAATTTACTGACAGCTAGTTGATACAACCATGAATAACATATGCCGCGACGCAAGGGACTAATATTACACACATTTGGCGAACTACGGTAGATCATTTGCAGGCAATGCAGACATGGCAAATTCACAGGCCATTAAGATCCCACATGACCTCTGCATTTATTACAACTTACAAGAGGTAATACTAGTCCAGTGTGAATAGGGCTTTTATGCAATGGTATGACTGACACTTGTATTTATGCTGAAATGTAGGTTCAAGCTGAACTGAAGAAGCGCTGGCAGCTTTTCCTGTTCACCAACCACTTCCAGGTCAGGAGCTGTTTTCGGGGTGTGCCCCTCAAGCACCTGTGGAAGTGCACTCGAGGACGCCGCCCACAGCGTTCTCCGCAGAGTGACTCCTACGATGAGGGCGGCACCTCCACAACAAATCCGCACTTGCTTCAGGTGGCTGTTCATGGACAACACGTGAGGCTTGGACTAGAAGAGGTTAAAGGTCAGGGGTTGAAGGGCTGTGACATAACAGGGCTTGACTTTCTCACCAGGAAGAGCCTGTCCAGCAGTGATGGAGACATGACACTTGGGGAAACCATGGAGGAGATTCTGGAGGAAAGCGAGTTCTGATCTCCCGTAGCTGGTTGATTCTTTTATCAACTAACATGGGAAGAAACCTGGGGTATGCTTAAATAGTAATTAAGACAAAAAGAATTCCAGAGATGGATTGCCAATCGGGCAAAGGTGGCCCCAAAAGCCCCAGGTTTGGTTTGTGTTTGTTGGTTTGTGTAAATTTGATTAAAGCTATAGTGTATAGTTTCTGTCGCCCCCATGAGGAATTCGAAGTAACGACAAAAACACTGTTGGAGCATCCACATGACGGAAGCCTTTGGTGATCGTGCACCACCCCCAACCCTCCCCCACGCAGTTACTGGTAGTGTTTATCCCATCAAATCGAGGACATGGAAGATTAAAAAAACATGATGAACTCTTCAGACGATGTTATTATCTTATAATTTTGTGTCCTATTTGTCGCCAAAGCTCAAGGCTACTGTTTTCTATTGTCATCGGTGATGTGAAACGCATCACTCAAGCATGTATCAACTTATTTGGCAATGGCTTTCATGTAACGGACACAAATTAATGTAGAATAGTTGCTGCGCTAAAGCTTTAATATCAACTTGGGTCAAAGTTGGGGATTGTGGCCTAGTTCGGTGGAGGGCCCTTTGGTAAAATCTTGACCATTATTCTTTCCATTACAAAAAAAGCTCTTAGTAGTAAAAAACCTTACATTTTTTTATTTTTTTATGCCAATTTATTGTCTCATGACAAAATAAGGAGACTTGTCATTATCTCCATAATTTAAAAAATTCAAATGAAGGCAGAAGGGCTTGGCTTTCCCTCGCTTTCATTTGCGGCGCTTCTTGTGTGACAATATAAACAACATCACATGAGTGGGGGCAGAGGGCATCACTGAGGGCAAGACTGGATGACATAGTCATCCAGTCATTGATGCAGCCACAACAGCAAAAAAAGGCTTTTTTTAGGCTCTTTCACCAGAGGTGCGACTAAGCCAATGAGGGAAAATGGGCTGTTGACAATAGCCCGTACCTGAGCATGTCCCTGGCACAGACCCTCAGAGTTGAGAATGACCACATCATGGTTAAACTGTCTACCTTAATCTCTACTCAATCTAGATTGTTGAATGCTTGTGTATAAGTCATCAAAATCTCCTGAATCTTTGTGTATCCAGAAGTCAATCGGCTCCTAAGTTTCTCTATAACAATAGCCACTGGGTCATTTGAATAAAGTTAAGCTAAATTAATTTGAACATACGATTAATTAATACAATTGAAGGCATATCATTTTTTATTCAAAGGCACAGTAAATTTTTTCAGTGAAACTCATACAAATGCAACAGCAGTGTAAAGCTTTTTTCACATTTTTGTGTTTTATTTAACATGTAAAAAGTTATAAATATCCATATGGTACAATATTTACATTACTATGTGTTTTTAAATACAATTATTGTCTGAATGTAAATAATGCAAAGGCTCTATGTGCAGCAAGTTCTCTATTCTTATGAGGCTTAAAATGGATCAATGGCATTGTTGTCCAGGTAAAACCATCAACCCATTTGTACATGAAGTCTCACAAGAATGTATGTGCACAAATTAAACAGTTAAACTGTAACTATTGTGTCTTATTCTCCTCCTGTTTTATATGGACCTGACAGATTAACAGCAGCTAAACGTCTCTACTCTACATAGGTTGACAATAACCACTGGCCAGACTTGAAAACCAAATTTGGCTACTCCCCAATGTAATGAGTCTGTTTGGATCTCTTTGATTTCCATCTACATTGTTTACTTAGGAAAATATTGTCAAGTTTAAGTAAAGTGTAAAAGTGGACATGTCCGGGCAAAAGAGGACGTTTGGTCACCCTAGGCTAGTCACCTGAAAGACAAACTACGCCGTGATGTAACATGCCAAAAGATAGAAATTGCCCAAAGACGGTACAACTCCTTCAAAGTAATTGCATAAAGCACTGAGGTGAGCAAAATGCATGAGCCACAGCTGTGGCTGGCGTTTGTGAGGCGTTTCTATGAAGCATGCAAAACATTGTAGCCTATCAAAGAAATGTAACAGAGAATATGAATGATTATGTGTCTGCAATTCCACCATTGGCCGCTAAGCCCACGGCTCCTTTAATACATGGCGCTGTTCCTGGGCGCTTGCTAAGCTGCCGGAAAAAAAGGATGCAGGACGTGGACGAAGAAGAAAAAGACGAACCACAACAACAACAAGACATCGACATGGCTGCCGACAGTGATGTGAGTCTCTTTAGCCAAGTAATTCGGAGTAGGATTTCTGCGTTGTTGTCTAAACGCGCTTTTCATAACAGCAGAACCGAATATATGTTTTATCTTAACCTGTTTCTTTCTCTTGCAGCCCGAGTCAGAGGTGTTTGAGATCACTGATTTCACCACCGCGTCGGACTGGGAACGGTAGGATTTGTAGTCATTCTGATGACTTAAACTACTAGTTTAGGCTAAAATACCCACTAAGTTATACTTCTTATTACGAGTTATCAGTACAGCAGCTATTACGGGGATGTATTCCTGCTGGATTTTGAACTGGTTTCCGTGTGTTGTATTTAGCCTAGCAACAGCAGCAGAGGCCAGGGCCCCATTTCAGAAAGCAGGTTTAGTGAAAACTCTGAGTTTGTTAACCCTGAGATGAGAGAAACTTTGGGTTTTGTGATTCAGAACGGGAGGTAATTTCAGCTCAGAGTCGGTTGCTATAGTAACTGAGCTCGTGAACCTATCCTGGTCGGGAGCAAGTTTTTGTCTCTGAGTCCTTCTTCTGACTTAGCTCGTTCATTTCCTCATTCATCTGCATTAATAAAAAACAGGGTTGGTTTATTAACCGTGTTAGGCAGACTTTAAAATGTTTTTTATTTATCCTAAAAACATGGCATTTCTTTGCGTCGATGATCCCGTTGATAAAAAAGCGGCTTAAATTTACTTAGCAGAGTATTATATGTCGAGAGATAATATTGAAGCCCCGACATTTTAATTTATTATGGCGTCAGTAACGCAGCTCAGGTAAAGCTGTTTCTTTACTTGCTCATTACTCCTAAGGCAGCTTTATCTGAACGGCATTATTGGCTGCCATAATGCATTTTCCACTTGTCTTAACTTCTTAGTTAATGTTACTGGCACCTTGTTGTACAAAATTTAAGTTAACGTTACGAAGTTGGGATAAATTAGTACAACCCAATGCACATAAATGTTGCCCAAACTTCATACTGTGGTGTTAACATTGTGGCATGTAGCAACATGCTAACTGCACTTAAATATGTCTTCTTGGCTGCCAATGTTGTTAAATTCCCCCCAATTCCAGGTCATATTACTCCTGAAACGTTTACGGTTATGTTGTATTTGGTTTAAAAGCATATATCTGTGATTTTTGACTGTAGAAACTACTGCTATATTAGTGTACGCTGCTAACCACAGTAGCTACGTGCTCACAGCAGTATAAGATATCATTTTGGCGGCCAATGTTGATCATTACTCCCCAATTTCAGGTCACATTACTGCTCGGACATGTCCGGTTGTATAGTAATTTCAATAACTAGTAATTAGTAGAGTGCAATTACAACTAACCTTATATTTGTCCCCAATTTTTCCAGGCCATGAAAATTATACAAGGCTAGTGGGCCAGTGAGGGCGAAATGTTAATGGGACACTGACAGTGTGTTGCGTGAATACAACTCCAGCAGACGGACCAAAGGGTGCACAAGCTTCTTCTATTTTCAAGTCTATTGTCATTTGACATAACTGTGGTTTTCATGGAAAGTCCACCGTCAGTGCTTTCACCCTTATTTGTAATTTTGCTCTGCATGAGGAGAAAATGCTGTTCTTAATTTGGTTGTCATGGCTTTGTGAGGGATTGGCGTCCTGTCCCTGTCACAGTAGCTTACTCTCAAAGGGGAGACCGAGAGGATGACCGTTTGCTTGAGGACAGTAAAGTAGACAGCCCTGCAGAGTCTTACTACTTGCTATTGCTACTTCATGACAATTCATATACATGTACAGAATATTACAAAAAAATGTATATTACTGTATATACAGTACTGTGCAAAGGTTTGAAAAAAATGCTGTAAACTGAGAATGCTTTCATAAATATAAATGATGATGGAGTCAACATTTGAAATATTTGGCTGTAGAAGAAGGCAGTTTGTTTGCCGAAGGGCTGGAAATCTTTTTCCAAAAAAAAAGTTTCTGCAGGAACAGTGAAGCATGGTTGAAGTTACTTGGTGTGAGGCGGCATTTCTGCAAATGGACTTGGAGATTTGGTCAGGATTGATGGTGTCGTCAATGCTGAGAGATACAGGCAGATACTTATCCATCATGCAGTACCATAAGGGAGGCGTATGATTGGCCCCAAATTTATTCTGCAACAGGACAACGACCCCAAACACACAGCCAAGGTCATTAAGAACTATCTTCAGTGTAAAGAAGAACAAGAAGTCCTGGAAGTGATGGCATGGCCCCCACAGATCCCTGATGTCAAGATCGAGTGTGTCTGAGATTACATGAAGAGACAGAAGGATTTGAGGAAGCCTACATCCACAGAAGATCTGCGGTTAGTTCTCCAAGATGTCTGGAACAACCTACCAGCAGAGTTCCTTCAAAAACTGGGTGCAAGTGTACCCAGAAGAATTGATGCTGTCTTAAATTCACTGCATTTTGTTAATTGATGAAAACAAACTATTAACACTTCCATGTTTGAAAGCATTCTTAGTTTATAGCATTTAGTTTACCTGCATAAAACCTTTACACAGTACTGTATATACAGTATATATACACACATAGTGTGAACACCGCCTGCTGCTGACAGCTAAACTAGTTTTGTACACTTGAAGGTTTGTGTCCAGAGTCGAGGAAGTGCTAAATGACTGGAAGCTGATTGGGAACTCTTCAGGATATGTGACCCCTGAGAAGGTATTGTACTCTCATTAAGCCTCAAATTTTCAGCTGAATAACACCAGTGAGCAGTATGCGTAACGTTCTTCACTCTATTTGAACACAGGGTGAATACACTAGTGGCACCTGGGAGGAGAAGTCTCAGGATATTCATTTTGCGGACTTTAAGTTCTACATAACTCATTACTTCCTGAAACAAGAATGTGAGAAGGACAATGGGAAGGACAAGCTCGAGGAAGGTACAATTATGTCTGAATGTACCATAACATCTAGCTTAACTGAAGCTATTGGCAGTATTTTGCACTTTATCTTAAAGTGATGGCTCAGAGTAATTTCACCCTAGGGTCCTTTGCACCATGACCTTGAGCCAAACAACCCCCATCATCTTTTTTCCCTTGGTCTAACACTGGCCTAGTTAAATCAATAAATTCGACGGCTTGTTAGTCATTCTAATAAAGTCTAATGAGAAATATAATACTTTTACAGTTTTGTTTTTTTACTTTCCTTCCACAAGCTTTTAACTTCTTAGTTTTTGTATTATTTGGTTTCAGCACACAATTCTCTATTTTCCACACGCAACATTCCCAGTTAGCCTCCTAGCTTTTCTTATTTACCTCATGCATGTATTACAGTGAATGTTGCCTGTTTTAAATAACAATAATCTATAATAAAAGTTAACAGGTAAGAAAATGCACACAATTCATCCCTCTTACAATAAGTGTTTGACATAACTCTTGTTCTTGTGTCCAGATGCTTATCCTTTGGCAATGCAGGACCTTCTGTGTATGAACAATGACTTTCCTCCTCGAGCCCACTGCCTTGTCAGATGGTGAGTTCTGCCATTTATATGTTTCATGCAAAGAAAAATCAGGTTACGCAGATAATAGGGGCTTGGCCGCACACAGAATTCACAGTTTGGTGTGTATTCGGTACAACAGGCAAAACATAAAAAGCGCAGAAAATATGCTTTTAATGAATTTTGAAAAACATTTATTTATTTATTGGCCATCATTCTTAATGTAACAGTTAATACACTCAAATATAACATTTCTAATTGAATTTAACCTTTATTTAACAAAGAATAAAGACTCATTAAAAGAGTGTCTGGCCAAGGGATGAAATACCATGGGATGGTATTTCAATTTCCTTATCAAATTATTTTCCACCTATATGCACATTAAAACAATGGCTCGTGATTAGTACATCAAATCTATCATTAAATACTATATAAGCTAATGTCAAATATGACTGTATATATTGACATTTACCACGCTTAAGAGATCCAAACTAGTTGCTTAATGTTCTGCTGTAACTGTCTCCGGTAACAGGTATGGTATACGAGAGTTTGTGGTCATCAGCCCTGGAACCAACTGCGAGGCGATCATCAGCGAGTCCAAATGCAATCTGCTTCTCAGCTCCGTCTCCATTTCTCTGGCCAACAGTGGCTGGTAAGTCCCCCTCGTCACTAAAGGCAGTAGATAGTGGGGTTAGGAACCAAAATCCAGTTCTCAAATTAAAACGCAATAAATTTTGGTTCTTATTATTAGTTCATTAAGGAATGAAAAAGCAGCAGCTTTCAGCGACTTTATAGTGAAAAATCGTTACAGTGTACATTCATGTTTAAACATTTAAATTAACATAATAATGAAAATGTCCATTTCTCTGTCTGTAGTTCTTTAAATGTTCGTGGGACAGTTTTTTCTGATAACTGCACCCTGTAGATGTGTATAGCAGTCCTGGTGATTGTCACCACCCTACCACCAGGTGGAATATTATGAGTCACTTCTCTGTTACAGATAGACTCACGCTAGGAGGAATGGATCTTTAAAACTGGTTCTCACTCTGTCCTTAGGACCTGACCTGTTTCATGTAAACAAGACTTATAAGGATTTGTTTGTCTATTTGTTGTCCAACAATTTTTATACTGAAGCATAACAGCGAAATATAAGCATCACATATAACATTAGTATAATACTCAATGATACATCAATGATGTTTAGGCCTTGCATTACACTGTAGTTCCATTACTTCAAGTTTAAATATAAATATCTGAATCATTATAAGCTACGTCATTGTACCTTATAAAACAAATTAAACAACTTATAATAGCCGTTGTGACAATAGCATTACACTTTTGAGGATTGTATGTATGCATGTTACATCAGAGGGCCAAATACATTAATATAAGTAACCACATTCCCCAGAGTAGAATATTGCAGTTTAACATGTATCTCTTTGAAAATGATAATACAATAATACTGAACAATATAGCATTTGCTTTACTATCCAGACGTTTATTGTTATTGTTGTTATGTACGTTGTGAGATTGACTAAAACACCAGTTCCACCTTTCTATACTTCCCCATAACTTTCACTTGCGTGACGTTTATGCTACATAACCTCTTTTATTGAAGGAATACAGTACATTGAACACACTGAGTTCTTAATAGTAATGCCTTCTCCTGTTTATCTTGTGCACTCAGCCAGGTGCCCATGTTTGTCCAGATCCAGCAAAAGTGGAGACGGGTGTATGCTGGAGAGTGCCAGGGCCCAGGTGTGCGCACCGACTTTGAGATGGTCCAACTCCGCAAGGTTCCCAGCCAGTACAATCACCTTTCTGGCCTGCTTGACATCTTCAAGTCTAAGATAGTAAGTGTCATGATGCTCAAGTATAAACACAAAACACTGCTGCACCATCAGAGCGTAACGGCAAGTGATGTATGGCAGCCTCGGCCACAGTGTATGAATGTATGTGAATGGTTCCTATATTTTACATTTTCCATTTAGAAGGTTGGTCAAACCTGCATATAGGGACCAGTTAATGTTACCTGCTGGCCACATTGTCTCTAAACGCTCCGCTCACAGTGAAGTCATGCACGGATCACTACGTTAGTCCGACGGCTGCACACTCTGCCTGCACACTGCTAACTGCTACCAGACCCCACGGCGACCAATTAACAATACAAATTCTGTCATTATATATTTAATTCATAAAAGGTTTTTTAATGTCAGTGCAGTGACTGTGTGTGCTGCCACGTCAGATCGGCCAAAGCATCAGAAAGCTTCCCCGTACTAAGTCAGTTAAGTCCGTGTGTGCAAGTGCAAAGTGGTCGTGATCTTTGGTGCATCTTGGGTCTTTCTAGATGTCTCCATGCATGCTTATTTGGAGCGTAGTTTATTTTAGATTAATGTTTCTAACAGGAATTGTGATGAGTCTGCTTGTCCAGTCTTTGTTTTAGTTCCTAAATGTAGTAAGTATTCAGATGCATTGGAAACATGCACAAAAGAGATTTTAAATTCTTGATATATAGTTCTTTTGGTTCCCATATTTCTGAATATAGTTTAGTCAAAAAAGGCTAAAACACCTTTTTCCTTTTTTGTCTTTTTTTCTCCTCAGGGTTGCACCTTGTCCCCTCTACCTCCAATCAACATTGCCATCCGTTTTACCTACATTCTCCAGGACTGGCAGCAGTATTCGTGGCCACAGCAGCCTCCAGGTAGGCACATAAAACGGCGAATAATGTGGTGACAAATTACACAATAATCTTACGTAACAGAACACAGGAGTTGCTGGTCTACCGCTGCCTCAAGCTGATAAATTGTTTGTGTTATTATGAGACTTTGGTGAATCCAAACCGACCTAAAGTCCTACATTACCATAAAGTAACTAACTTAATTTCCCCATCAGAAAATGCCGGCTGGAGGCAAGGTCAAGCAGAGAAAATATTCTAAATATAGCGTACACTTAAAGGTGGGCAAAATACATTTTGCTGATCCCTTGAATAGCATGACATTGCTTAGCTTCTGTGTCATCAGTTTTTCCTTTTTCAAATACAATTTTAGCTGTTACAATGATTCTTCTCCAAGCTAAGCACAAATATGTGGTTGCGTGTCTCTAAATGGATAAATAAATCAGTACAATACAGAGCCCTCTCTCCAAGTGTCTACTCGGCCATTGGTTCCAATCTAAGCCGCTCCAACAATGCTTAAATATGTATTCAAAAAGTTCATTCTAAGACATAATAGTACAGTTAAATTATAGATAAACTGAATGTAAACAGAATGTATGAAGCTACAGTATGTAGTAGTATACAGTTTGTATAAAAGGAACGGCTATAATGTAATAAACAAGTGATGAGTTTAAACTTGATTCCTTGCGTTAGAAAAACAATTTATGGACTTTGAAAACTTGGATTTTTCTTATCTTGGTAAGAGTGACCACTCGTAAAATAATCTATAAACTAATAAAGAAGGCAAAATAAGAAGGCATAAATGAATCCCAGATCTAAATGGTTAATAGTAAGTACAGTATACAAGAAAATATTATAAGTATAATTAATGAAAGAAACCGTGGATATGAACAAAAAGGGGAAAGAGGATATTTCTTGGTATATTGCTTCCTGCATAAGACCCAATGTAAAACTTGTTAGGGCCAGATTGATAAGGAAGAATTCTTGATTCTAAGTGGTTAGTCTTCTACTTTTAAGATAGTTCAGGGTCCAATTTAAGACTGTCCACTGTTTCAGTGTCTTGGATGTCTCAACTTTTTTAGTCACACACCACATCCTCCTTTTGCTTTCACTTGCTTACTGGTGAAACTGGGCGTAGCAACCAAACGAATTGACTGTCCACGGACTTATGAATGCATGTGTGTTATCTGGAAGACACAGGCACTTTCTGCATTCAGGGACATTCCTAGTGAACTGTCTTAAACTTTAAACAACCAATGTGTTTATGGTGTTTTATATATGTGAATGGTTTCTTCAAAGCAAATGTTTTTAAGACTTATTTTTGTGCATATTGTATACATGTTGCACACATTTTCCACTTATTACTCTGAAAATGTCTTAGATAATCGATGTATGTGCACTTGGAATAATGGCAGTGTCTCCTGTCTCAGCTATTGAATGCTGCAGCTCCTTTAAATGTGTCTTAGCCCTTTGGTGTCCTTTCTGACTGGGGTTTGTCCAACATATGGATTCAGTTTTTGGATGTGAACAGATGTTCTGCTGTGCATTGCAGCTGTGTTTTTCCCATTGTCTCTTTTCTTTCTTTCTGGTAGACTTTGACACACTCCTTGGAGGTGAGGTGGGAGGAGTGGAGTTTGGGAATCTTCCATTTGGAGCCTGTGAGGAGCCAATCAGGTAATACTGTAAAATTATAGATTACTTGGGGTCGAACAAAATATAGTTACATCAATATATTGTCTGTCTTCCAGTATTATGATTAATTAAAATAAATAAGGTGCTTTGAATGGATTTCTCTGCTCCTAGCATCGCTATTTCATGAATGAGTAGGTTAAGTGGGCTGTTTTCTAACAGTTTGGACTTAATATAGAGAATACAAAAATATACCTTTTCACCGGCATTTTGTGTTCATAGTGATTGATATTACAGAACTGCTATATTGTGATATTGTTGGTATCATGAGCAGTGTATCCCATTGGGAGGTAACTACTACAGATGGCAGTACTAAAACCTAAACCTACAAACAAAAGTGAAATGCTGTTTTCTCTGGGCTTTGATTACATTTTAGTTCTCCACAGCGAGTGCAGTAGATGTAAGAACTTAATCACACGTACAGTAAGAATAAGTAATTAAGTTCTTACGTCTACATGTTCATGTCTTTGTGATTACAATAGAATCCACATAAACATAATGAAAACAGTTGGTCTGAATAAAAAGAAGAAAAGTTATTAAACATTGAATCTCTGTGCAAAACAAAAATAATTATTTTTGCCTCTGTTTTTTTTTAATGTAGTGAGCTTCATCTTGCAACCACTTGGCCTCACCTGACAGAAGGCATAGTTGTAGATAATGATGTCTACAGGTAAGAGTGTCCTGGATTTTTCTTTATCTGGACTTTATCTGTTAATCTTACTGTAATGTTGTGCTTTCAGGACACACACACACACACACCTAATGTTTGTGTTCTTTCTGAATAATAAGACAAATTGTATTTTTATGTTCTTTTCTGATTGTTTTATCTTGCCTTGTACTGACCAACATAGAAAAAACAGGTACCTAGCTGATGTGTCATTACCTAGCTACTGAGCATGTGCAACTCCCAACAAAGATAGCATAGAAGTGAGATGCCTCTCTGTAGCTAAAACAAGTGAGATGTCTCACTCTGTAGCTAAAACAGAGACCCAAACACACAGGGTGAAAAGAGGAGCTGCAGCAATGTGCAGTACAATATAAAATATGGGTTTTTTTTTTAATTAACCCAGTTAAACCTATTCTGGTACAACCTTTAAATGCAATTATGAACCTGAAAATGAGCATAATATGGGGGCTTTAACACACAGGTAAGATGCCAGGGACATATCATCTGCAAAACAACCTAGATTTAGACTGTTGGCCATAATCTGGGCAGAATTTTTGATCAGCAACGGCTTTTTGGTTTAATCTAATCTGCTCTCTTTTTCTCTTTGTGTGACCTCGCAGTGACCTTGACCCTCTCCAAGCTCCTCACTGGTCAGTCCGAGTCAGGACAGCTGACAACCCTCAGTGTTTACTCGGTAACATGAATCCCTTAGTGCAGTACACATTTTGAAAAACGTTTTCTGCACGTATAAAAAGTTTTAAACAATAAGGCAAAAAGACGATTGTTTCACCTGTTTCCAATACACATCTTCCTGTTTTCAAGAAAGGTTTTATAAGCAGGCAGTATTTTATTAAATTGAATGCAGTCATCTTACCTTGTCTTGTTTCAAGACATTGAAATATTCCACAAATTACAGTAGGGAAGTTTACAATTTTTTTATTTTATTTTATTATTCTATGTATTATTATTATTATTATTAGGGCCAGAGCTTCTTTCTATTATTATTATTATTATTATTATTATTATTATTATTATTATATACATTTGAGATAATTTTGAGCTGCTTGAGCTATTCAGAAATGCACGAAAATATGGACACATATCAGACTTGGTGAAAATTGCAATGTTACATGGGTCTCAGACTCGGCCTTGGCAATGTATCTTATCCATACATACAAAAAAGCCTCTTGGGGGCACTCCTAAACCCAGTAGGAGGTGTGCTGTATGTAAATACATTTTCAAATAATGGATGATTTGACCATTTTCAGGGGTTGTACTTTAACAAGCTCCTCCTACAGATTTAACCCGATTGACTTCAATATTGCTCAGTATAATCTAGAAACGTTTGCGAAGCTAAAGAGCGATGGTTTTTAGTGCACGCCACACGTGGGCGGAGAATGGTGTTGATTTTTCATGTTTCGCCATTTACATTGACTTTACACCATACATTGTCCAATCTGCTTCTAACTGCTCAGCCTGGCCTGAAGACATCTACATGTCAATATTGAGATATAATCATAGCGGCCCCTAATAGCAATAAGAAGGTACACTCATTACACTGTGATTCTTCCTCCAGACTTGTGATGTTATCCGAGTGACTCGAAAGGGCCATTTCCATCTCCGAGATGGTAGAAGTATTGCCACCGTGGTAGTGATAGCTTCAAGCAACATCTTTATAGGGCCGACGGCCACGTTTAGAGGGGTCGTCAATTCGGCAACCATGCTTTTCCGGGATTTTTCAAGCTCAATAACGATCAATGTTTGCAACAATTTGACCCATTTCTATCTTTCCATGCAGGTGACGTTCTGACAGAATTCTTTAGGCTCTGCTGTAGGAAGGAGTCTACAGAAGAGGTTCTGGGAAGAGGAATGGCTGAAGAGGACGTCAAAGGTCTGTTTGACACTGGAATGGATGGCATTATTTCTCAATGTAATGTCACTAGGCAAATCATAGTCTAAACTATGAAGTCTACTACTTCTTCAAGTGGTGTTTACTTAGACGCTTGCTGATCTCCACAATTCTAAAAAGTTAGAGATCCCACGAGATCTCGCCAGATTAAAATGTGACAAGATTTCTTGTTGAGGTAAAAAGTGTCTCGCAATTTCAGTACACAAGTGCAGAGCAGCAGCCTCAAAATTAAGATAGAAGATCCCCGCCCATTCTCCAAAGTTGACTCTTGAGTTTACATTTGCAGAGCTCTCTCTCTCTCTCTCTCTCTCTCTCTCTCCCTCTCTCTCTTGGCTGAGACAGACGTCTCTATCTCTTGAACCCAATCTCTTGTATCGTCTCGTGAGCTGGGTGTCTCGTCCAATCCCTACTAAAAAGTGTTGTTCCCTTTGAGATACAATATACAGATACATGCAGATACATACTTCATGATAATATAATAGATAATAGTGTGATAATAGCTGCTGTTTTTTCCCCTCCAGAAAATAGTGACATCAGCTCTGCTTTATCAAAGCTGACAGAGCCAGCAGCAACCGTGCCGATCTCCAAACTGTCAGTCTCCAATATGGTGCACAGTGCCCGAAAGCACATCCGACGCCACAGACGCGTTGATGAGTCTCCACTCAACCCTGATGTCCTCAGTTCTATCCTTCTGGTAAGGGTTGATCATGCTGACTGTTTAGCATGGATATTGTCAAAGAAAAACAATTATGACAATTCACAGCCCCATTGAGCGTGGGCAGTAGTCACTGGGGAACAAATAGACCTATATCAAATATGTATGCCAAGCCATTGACTTGGACAGCGATGGATTGTTTTTATGTAAGTGTATCATTGAATTGCCTTTTGTGTGTTAAAGTGTGTGTTATTTTCTTGCCTGTCTCAGTATCTCTTCCCAGATGCGGCTGTGGAAAAGTCCTCAGAGAATAGCAAGAGCAAAACTGCACAGTCAAACAGCGGGAAACTTGAACAGAATAAAAACTCTTACGATGTAGGTTTGTCCCTTCACCACTTACACACTGTGACCATTTCAATGGGTTTCTAGCCAGGTAACATATTGTTGTTTGATCAAATTTAATTATTTTGATATTCTTTTTCAAATTATGTATTCATTTATTTTTATATATTTAAGAAACAAACGGTGACAAACAACACACTGAGATGGAGAACGCGTCCCAGGGCCCTAGCCAGGTCACATCTAAGGTTCACTAGTCAGTCAATTGTACATGTAACAAACACTTTTAAACACTGCAGAACCATAAAAATACCTACAATCATTGCATAAGCATTAGAGTCTTCATACAATGGGAAATATAATTACGCACAAAAATTACAAGACATTATGCAAACCTTTCTCGAAAGCGTTTCTCAACACAGTGACTGTATACAGTACTCTATTTAAGTCATAATTGTGTGTGTGTATTCATCGTTCCCCATGCTTTCTATCTCCCTGTGTCCAGAACCTTTTCCTCCAGCTGAAATCAGCACCCAGTGACAGTTTGACCTACCGACTGGCACTGTGTGCGTGTCTGGTCAACTACAACCACGGCGGGCTGCGTGCTGTCGCACACCTCTGGCAAGAGTTTGTCTTAGAGTTGCGCTATCGCTGGGAAAACAACTACCTTATCTATGGGTGGGTACAAAACACACTTGGGCTACTCTTAGACTTATTTGAAAAAGGCTATAGGCATAGCACCACACATATGGTTTAAGATCTACATCTAAAAAAAAAATACAGCCACAACTAGTTGTACCTTGTCCTGTTGTCCGAAAGGAAAGCTGTCCTTTTTGTGATGTTAGCATATCTTGATTTTCTCAACTTGCATGTAGTTTATATTTACACATTTCATCACTGTAGCGGTAGAGGCTGACAGGGGCGTTCTAAGAAGGAACAGAATCCACTGAAGAGCCACAGGGAATCCTCCTGAACAACCAACAGTCACTAGAGCAGGCAGAGTTTCAAAGGCTCCTGAGAGACTTGATTTATGAGTTAAAAGTTCATGTGAAGGTGTAAAGTTGATCTGTTTAACAGGTAATACTGTTTCTAAGTGTTTAAATAGATTACATAATTAATCAATGGAAAGAAACCTACACAGTTAAGTTTATGTTATAAAGCCTATTGCTGAGCTAAAAAGAGGAGGTGTAGCGTTAGAGACTACAGTACCCATAATGCCATGTAGGGGTTTTCCCGGGTTGTCGGTCTGTAAAGAGTTGTTAAGCTAGCCCGTGGCGTCCTGTCTCATTCATTCATCATACAATCACTACCTATTTCTAGTATTCAATCACTGATAAAATACAGAAATCCAAGTATGAATATGTTTAAGAGGCAATGTTACTATTTGAACCAGTTCAGTAGTCTATGTAGTATGTGTGTATTCATACCGTACAGTCATGTTCACTCCCATTCACCTCATCTTCTCCGTATGTTTCCTAATCTTCAGACTGGCTGGTGGAGCTCCTGATCTTCGCTGTTGTCTTTTGCATCAAAAGCTCCAGGTAGCCATTTATACAAAATGCATGCAGTGTGTGTTTGAGCCAAAAGGAAAAATCTAATTATTTAAAAATAGACAAGAAATAAATCTGTACCTATGGTCATTCCCAGTGGCAAAACAAGACACTAAAAGAAAAAACAATCATAGTTCAGTGACTGATTTTGTGTTTCCAATTATTTTATACAATAATTATACATATTAATGCAACAAGAAGATATTTATTAGATTGTCTATTAGATTAATGCATAGCGATAGAAAACTATTGGACTTTGCTAAGGAACTGAGTAGAAAATAAAATAGAATTATCAACGTATTCTTGAAAAAAAATTACTGAAAATGAACAAGCAGCATCAATCTCGGCAGCGTCCCTGTTACTAGGCAACATTAATGAAGCCTGTTTGGTTTAGGTGGATGATTTTGGGCAAAATAAGCTCCAATAATTTTCCTAATATTGAGGCCAAAATGTTGTAGTGCTGATTTAAAAAGTTCTATAGTTTGAACAATTCAGCCCATCCTTTCCCTGCTTAGGGATTACTGTAAAAGCCGTTTACCTCCAGGATAGGGGGGGGGGCTGCTCCACTTCCTACAGCACCCAGTTAAATGTCCTAAGAAGTTGGGGTGTCAGAGGTTCTGGTACTCATCTGGCCCAGAACTTTTATGAGATATAAGGCCCGAGATTACACTATTCAATTCATCCACCAAAATTGGTGCACACAGAGATACATTTTGGGTCTCAGATACTGTTGGGAGGTGTAGTTCATCAAGCAGAGAGTCTACCTGATTGGTGTTGTCTAATCTTGGCTGACTATGTCAATTCTTATAGTAAATTTCAAAATTCTGATTGTCATCGAGATCACATTTTATTCGGCCATCTTGCGGTCTCTAATCTTGTAGATAGTCCTTTCTACTTGCTGTTTTTTAATCTACATGCCAATAGTTGCATCATAGTATTTTTGTTTCACAAATACTAGGTTTTTGACTGAATATTACTTACCTGGATTTTAATCTGTTGCATTTGATTTTTCCGGTTTGAGTCCAATGTTACATATGAGCAATACTTTTTTAAATAGCCTAATATTTAAAAAAAAAGTAAATAGCTAAAATACAAATTCTTATTAAATGGATACATTTTGGATCCCCTCATTAACAAAATTCAAGATGGGTGTAATATACAATTACTCTAATAACGTGGAAAGTGATAAAGTTACAAAGTATACTACAACCTCTGTTGTCTGCATGCTCTGAACCCCTCTACACTTCTGACACTTAAGTGACAGGACACGACACACGTGCACTGCCTAAACAGACTGACTTTAACAAGACTTATACCTCTTTCTCACTAATGATCAGGATTCAACCCTTCTTTTGGCTATTCTGATTTGAGGAGGGACACAACATGAGAGCAATGACAATAACAATTACCTTGCATGCTGAAAATGGGTGGGGGGTTTAAAACGTCATATTTAGTGGACAGCTTACAGTGTTTTGTACTTAAATTCCACATTTTGCAGTATATATTAATACATCCCAATAATAAACACAGTTGCGTATCTTTAACATAAAAAAAATACTGAACTGCTTTGGCATTTATCTTCTGGAAGAATCCCATTACCTGCGGTACAGTAGAAAAACGAGTACCAGCACATCCATGACATGACATCACTAGATAATATCTAGAATATTAAATAATTAATGAGGGACCAAGCTATGTGAACAATGACATTCTGTGCTTAAAAAAACCCGGAATCTTTTCAACTCATACTTTTATGTTTTAGCAATGGCAGCGCTCCCGCTCGTTCTTATTGCAATTGTTGTTTCCTGTCTAAATGTAGCTGTTAGTAACATTAAAGTCTGAAGACGACAACAAGCCATCAGTTTAACAGAAAAATGAGGACAGCAATGATGGGTGTTTCATGTCTGAAAAGGCTTTATTTTCCTGCACAGATGCTGAACTGCTGCATCGAGAGGAAAAGGGCCAGAGATGAAGCTCGCAAGGTGCTGGAGGGAAGCAAAGACAGAGAACGTAAGGCGTCTGGTGGCTGCAAGAATGGCCGCCCTGCACCAGAGTCTGCAGGGTCATCTATAACTGCATCCACGTCAACAAGGGAGGTGTCTGGGAAGTCCTGGGACTCGTGGAGCGACAGTGAGGATGAGTTCTTTGAGTGCCTGAGTGACCAGGGGGAGATAGAGACTCCACATCCTGATTCGGAAAAGCACGGCGGTAAAAGTAAAGCAGAGGGTAGGCTACATCCGTATAACAACATGACTCTACTCAACTCTACAGAGCCTCTCTATGTTCCTGTCACACAGGTAAGGGTCTCTCTGGGTCTGTCTCTTTTGCTCACTCACTTACACACATATTCGTGAGTTATTTATGAAAACACATACACTAGTTGTCAAAAGTTTGGGGTCACTAAATTTCCATTCCACTCCATTGTAGACAGAATACCAGCTGATCTGAGTGGGGAGCTGATCTTTGATGCAATATCTACATTGCCCATTATCAGCAACCATTCATCCAATGTTCCAAAGGCACATTCTGTTTATTAATCTGATATCATTTTAAAAAACTAACTGAGAAAACAATGGATAACCCTTTTGCAATTATGTAAGCACATAATGTAATCTGAAAACTGCCCTGGTCGAAAAACAATGCAACTGATATCAGCAGGGAATCTGTCTGCAATGGAGTGCAATGGAAATTTCTAAGCTACCTCAAACATTTGACCAGTAGTGTACATAAAGTAGCGCTAATTATTTCAGTCTTATCATAGTACTGTGCTCAATTCCAAATATATATGTATTGATCAGTCGGGGAGGTGGTGGTTTTTTGTAGCAGCTGTCTCTATAATTTTAAGCCGATAACGTGTGTCTGTCAGTTGTGTAGAGAGGACAGCGAGGTCATGATGTTTAGTGGTTGTTGCGTCATTTTAAGCCAAATCAGGGTGGTTGTCAGTCGGGTACAGAACGCCGCGTGATCACAGGCTTTCATGACTGTCCACAAAGCCAGTAAATAAACAATATATAACATTAGCTACTTCGCTGTGCCGTGGAGTAATGTCTGGCTATGTCACACTAACGCCTAGCAACATTGATGCTGTGTTCCCAACCTGGCAACCGCCGTGATCTTCTGGGGCCGGGGGAGACAACTCTCTCCAGTATTTTATTTTTCTAAAATCAGAAAATTATGAATATTTTTTGTGCTGTTTTATGTTCACTAACCGTGTCCAAAAATATCCCTAAGAAGCACTGTTATGCCCAACACCTAGTGGCGTACACTAAGGGCTAAGTCTGTAACTCTGGAAGGTTCCCACTTGATTTCCTTATTCCAGACTGCTTGATCCTCATTAGCCTCAGATGAACTTAAGAAACCATTTTTACACTAAAGAGAAAGATTGTGCATTTTGTCACTGAAATTGCTTTAGTGAGTGATCTCTTTGTAACCACTATGGAAAAGCAAAACAATAACAGCAACTAATATTATCAACTAACCTCTATGGCAGTTCAAAAGGACATGTCAGTATTGTTTCAAGACGTAAAACATGTGAACCTATTCTTGAGAAAATCGCCAAGCGAAAGACAAATCTTACTGTGTCAAGTACTAGTCAGAACTTCATCTTTAAATATATATGTATTTAAGTTAATATATTACAGACATGTGAGCTATAGAAACTTTTTGTGAGGCTACATTTAGAGGGTTATTGGGGTTTTCTGCTCAACCTACAAATGAACAAAAACTTCAGTGCCAATGAGGCAACTCTTTTAGTGAATTAAACTACATTGATGCTTCTTTGTGTATGTTTGATTTTTAGGAGCCTGCTCCCATGACAGAGGATCTGTTAGAGGAGCAGTCTGAAGTACTGGCCAAACTAGGCACTTCAGCTGAAGGGACCCACCTCCGTGCCCGGATGCAGAGTGCCTGTCTTCTCTCTGACATGGAGTCCTTTAAGGTGAACCAGGCAGACATACACATATTAAATCCGTACTTGTACTTTAGCAAGTCCATACTTGTTTACATAAATTTGGAGCTTAATCCCTGGCTATCATCCTTACAACAATTCAGAAAACTCTTAAATTTTGCTGTCAGTATTTAATCAGCTTTTGTGCTTTTTCAAGAGCAGATGTGACACATTCTGCTCCAAATATATCAAACAATTGCAGCAAGTAAATCACAATTGCTTGTCATTAGTGTATATATGTTTTTGCACTGCTCCTTATTGCTCATGCATTTAAGGTAAAGAACAAGCTAGTATGAGGAGACATCTCATAGCTTTGAAACAGCTGTCTTAAACACAGAAGCATGACAACAATGACTCAACAAATGACAAAACGCTTCATCGTGTAATTGTATTGTTTTACATGAAATGTGAGATGTTTTCCATGCATTAGCCTGAGGCATTTTTTGTGTGAAATAATTCCAGTATCTAAGTCAGTCCAGCCTTAGGATAATTTACAGAATATATTTTATTTTATATTTTATATATGTCTTGGTTCATTACAGAGCTCTTGAGAAAGTGTCCTTGATGCCACGACATGACGACTAGCTCTCTCGATATGACCTGTCTCTCCACAGGCAGCCAACCCAGGCTGTGTTCTGGAGGACTTTGTGCGTTGGTACTCGCCTAGAGATTACGTGGAAGAGGAGGGGATCGATGAGAAGGGCAACACAGTGGTGAAAGGCGAGCTTAGTGCCAGGATGAAGATCCCAGGCAACATGTGGGTGGAGACTTGGGAGACAGCCAGGGTTACACCTGCACGCCGCCAGAGAAGACTTTTTGACGATACTAAGGAGGCTGAAAAGGTATTTTTTTGTGTCCAGCTGACTCTCAGGCATGCAAACTCCTCACCCTTTGGCTGTTTTGAAACCAAAATTGGTCACTTGATTTTTGCTGATCCGGTTAGAAAATATTAGTAGAGGGGGAGTCTGGCCTTGCCACAGTTTTATAACGAACCAAAAAGTATTTTTACATCTCTCGTGTGTTCTGCGCTAATGCTTCCCACGCCACCAACCAAGTTGTCTATATCATTGACGTTCCACTTCCGGGATGGTGCCACAGGAAGTTCCGCTGGATGCATGTATTAACCGTTTCCCTCTGCTTTCTTTGTGTTGGGATTTTAAATTCGGAGGATTTATAGGTATAAGTTTGGGGTCCCCTATTGGAGCTGCTGCCACCGTGACCCGATACTGGATAAGCGGATGAAGATAGATAGATGGATGGATGGATGGATGGATGGTGGATTTATAGGGACTATTTTTGACTGCTTCTCAAATTTCTGCAGGGTAAAATGAGACAGCTAGCCGGACTATCTGTTCAATCTGAGTTTTCTTTTGCATGACTACTTAGCACCGCCTATGACGATTCAGATGGGTGGAAAGCAATGCCATTTAACCAGAGTCCGTTTTCCTCCCATCCCCGAATGCTATGTGGAGTAGCCTAGCCAGCCACGCTGTATGCACACTCACACATAGACATGCGAGGAGAAATACACTATAAATGCCCACGTTTTCACCACCCTCTACCTGTGAAAGTTCCCTGGAATAGCAGTCAAACCCGCAACTTACCACCTGTTACGTACCCCTTACATACCCGTTTGTTTTACTCCCAGTTACAATCTTTGACACACATAAACAACAATGGCGGCCCCTAATAGAAACAATTAGGCAACGTTAAGTCATTACGCACCTTGTAATCAAAACAATACACATACGATTGTGTACTACTACAGGTTATGCGTATTAAATGAAGCCTAAAATGTGTTGCTGACTCAAATGTATGCTATACAAAAAATTGTTTATGGTTAAGAACACATTTTTTACAAGAGCGCAGATTCTCCATATATCTAGCCTCTTAATTTTGCTGTCAAAGTGCACCAGATTTAACTTTAAAATAAAATGGAAAAATGTTCTTTTGTGGGAGCATGCCCCCAGACCCCAACTGAGAGCTGCAAGAAGGTGGATGAAAAGGGTAAACTAAACATGGGTTTGGACTGTCTTTTAGGTTCTGCACTATTTGGCAGTACAGAAACCTGCAGATCTGAGCTGCCATCTCCTGCCTTGCGTACTCCATGCTGCTATTCTAAAGTTAAATAAGGAAGGTGAGTCAAGATTGTTTTGTCAAAAACTTGTTATGATATGAAAGAGTCAAACATACAGACAAACCCCCACAATATTATTAAGACAAAAACATTTCAAACAATTCAAAGCAACATTGGTAATTTCTATTTTTTATGGATGACTAATTAAACCGTAAACACAGAAAATGGCACACTTGCTCTATGAGTCACAACTCTAGAACAAAAGGCATCATACACAGTACACCCCTGCAACTTTCCATTGATAGCCATATTAGAAATCATAAGAAAACAAGTCGTAACATTTTTTTACACAATTTCTTCACTATTAAAAGTGGAAATGTCTATGCATCCAAGCTAGTTATAAGCTATTTGAACATTACTTTTAATAGTGCAGATTTGGCAAAATGTAAACAAATATAGGCTAAAAACATGGAAGTGTTGATACCTGTGTTGAGAAGTGTATTCCAAGCATGCGATTTAAATATAGCCTTCAGATGTACGATGCATAGCTGCAAACCATGTTGCCTTTTGGTGGAAGGGGCCACATAATTCAGCTTTTCAAACCTTTTTGGAAGCAGACGTACAAGTTAATTTTGAGCTAAAGACAAAATACCAATTAATGCACAAAATTGTTGGAAAAATGATCTACATTACCATCATTTGCCTACCTGAATCTGTGATTATGTGTGCATTGCAGTTCCTCTCTCTTCAACTGTTTTTGCTTAATGTAAATAAAAAGAAAGTAAATCTAATCAAATGTAATAAAGGCTGTCTTCCCTGAAGAATGACTAAATGCTAAAAAATATGGAGAATTTGGCAAATTACTCTAACTTATAATACTATATTATGTTGAAACAATATTTTTTCTTTGGGCTATAGCACATGGAGGGATCATTCCATCTTCTCTTTACTTAATCATTGTTTTATCTTTCTACTTCTTTCCTTTGTCTAACAGAGTCAGCGGAAGACATTCCATCAGTAAAAAAGAACATACAGCAATCTACAGGTCAAGCTAGCAAGCTGCTGCACCCCCTCAACCATGACTACAAAAAGTTAGAGGTCAGTGACAGAGAGGACTAGAAATTAACTCCAAGCTCCTCATTCGTACTAGCATAAGATATAAGAAGCGTCTCTCAATTTGTGTTCCATTGTATTGTATTGTGTGTTCCATTGTGTGTGATGTATTGTAAATTGTATGCACTCATCTGGCAAAAGTTTGTTTGTCCTATACAATTAGACAAGTTGTCAGTTAAAAGCTGTTTAGCAGAAGATTAAGTATAGGCTTTTCTCAATGATTGAGAACACTGGTCTGCATAATGAAATTTAAGTTACTGTATCTCCTTCATACAACATACACAGAACATAATATAAATATGTAATGTAGAATAGAACGACATGAAATAAAACAGTATGTACACGCTATACAAATCCCTTTATACTTATATATCTAGCAGTGTTAGGATACATAGGATAGTCAATCTAGCTGGCACCCTGGCCAAAATTGTGCCACATTACATCTTTTATCCATACAATGTAATTTTATAGCACATAGATCAGCGGCTTTGAGCCTCTGCCCCTCGTGAACTTCAGCCAAGTGCATATCATACAATTCACAACAGGCCAGGCTCTGAGCCAGGCTTACGTTGGAAGTAGCAACGATCCCCTATAGTAGCATCATGCTTGTGATGTTGTGCCACCTCATGGGATTATCTGTACTGACAAACTGTAAAACACCGCGTCTACACCGCTGTGAAAGTGCCCCATTATACAGTATTTAAATAGCTTTTTCTAGCTTGGTCCAGAGATGTTTTGTACCAAATTGGCTGATGATTGCTGAAAATGTGTAGGCTTCTCGGATGAGTTTGTCTGGATCCACAAAATCCAGGAAAAGAAATTGAGACTTACAGTTACAAACATAAAGTATGTTGTTATAAAGACATAATCTGGCCAAATTACATCAAATCAAACAAAGCACATCATTGGGTCCTCAGCGATACACTTCGCCCAAGTGTGAAGTAGAACGGATGAACGGTTCTCAAGATACAGACAGACACACACACACACACACACACACAGTTTGGTCCTTTTTAGTTAGATTAAAAGGACCGTCCAAAACATTTTAACTTGATCGTTTACTTCAAATCCAACATGATCAAGTATAGACTGGACAAAAACTAAAAGAATCCAGACACATCTGGACAGTAGATGTGTTGGAGTCAAGCCATAATTAATGTGTAAGTTTCTTCAGCTTCTGTTCTGACCGCATGTATTGTATGTGTAACTTTTCTCTACCCGTAGGATTTCATAAACCAGCTGATGGCCATGGAGACCGTCATCACCCGAGCTCGCTCACTCAAGGCTAAATTTTCCATTTGTGAGGGCGCGAAGGGAGAGGACACAGAAGAGTTGGAGAAGTAAGATGCACAGTTTGTTATATCTTTTAGAGAAACATGTACACTGTTTCATCTGTCTTGGAATACGGACAGAAGGCACGCGGCGCTGGGTTCAAGATTGTGGCCGAGACTTGAGTTGTAATTTAATGCTGATGTGATGTCCGATGCACATTAAGCAACAAATGATTCAAGTTTCTGTTAAAAGTGCATCAACGTTAAAAGGTAGAACTATTCAATCGCGCATAAAACATATCTCTCAAAGTATTAAAAGCTCTCCTTCAGTTGACGCAGCAGTCTCGTTACTGTGATGCGTGTGTGAGTGAGACAGTCGCACACACACACACACACACACTTCTGTTTGGTTGCTGACTGATAAACTCAACCACCATTGAACTGGATTGATAACGATACACGTCAGCAAGCGGCACTAAACACAAGTAAGGCATACACGGGGCTCTTATGTCTGGTACATGATAAATGTTAACACAAATTAAAAATCAACTACATATAAAACAAATCTTATAATTTAAGCTCTTTTTGAGCAGGGGGGTACACTCTGATATAACTGTTTACTGATATCACACCTAGTGATAGGGAGAGGGAGAGAGTCTAGTGTTTGAGTCTCTTCTCCCCGAGAGACACACACCACACGCATCCAAACCTCCGCCAGGTGATGCATGAAGGTAAATAGGGTGCAAATGGTGAAAATCTGAACTTGTATGTTAAAATTTGCCCTTGTAAAAATAAAATTGGCACTATTAACTTTCTGTTATAGTTTGAAGTGGAGAGGTTTGACTGGACGGGGCTGGGAAAGCACCGATCATTCAAAAACAAATTGAATTTTTTAGTCTTGATTGATCCCCAATGGGGAAATTACGATTTTACACTGTGTATCACACTACACACAAGCCTGAAATAGTTGGACTTGACCCGGTTGACTTAAGGATGCATTAAGGAACTGACCATTATCAATTTTATTAATAGTATCAAATCATAACGAGTTATCTCAAGACGGTTTATAGATAAAGCAGGTCTAGACCAAACTCTATAAATTTGTGTGCATGGAACATGAAATTAATGTGACTCATTTAGCGACTTGCTATCTGCCTCATAACGTTACTACTCCACTGTCCATTGTTATCTGTTATTGTAAAACCTCAGCTCCACTACTTGCCGGAATAAATATATCAGTTAATAATCAACTGTAAAGTAGCTACACCTGATAATCCCTTGTTAAATCAGCCTCTGTTGGGTAGAAAGTGAAATAAAAGTGAAAAAAAGTAGTGACTGGCAACATTTAGTGGCTGCCTTGCCTTGCCTTGCAAAAATCCATTGTCAAGTCTACGAAATTATTTTTGATATAGTGTCAGTTCAAGTTCAAGTCACCACTACCTCCGGTGATACACTGCACACCGGCGTGCGAAGTATTTCTTTGCATTATCTGGAGATAATTTGTTCTTGTGTTCTACATACACTACATGGGATGAAGCTAACGCCTTGGTTGAAGAGAGTGCAGCATAAATGTATTTGAGTCATTGTTATCATGTCAGGTATTATATCTGTATGTTTGTGTTGTTTCCTTTTTGGGGGGAAGGTCCAGAGATCAGGGACAGGGGTCGGTATAAGGGGGTCGCCATGGGATGGCTGAATTGGTCCACTGGCTCTACTATGACCAATTAACTGTCCCATGTCACTGGATAACATTAGATGTCTGTCTCCAGGTTTGTGAGCTCCCTGCTGGAAGAACCAGAGGTCGTGGTGATCGGAGCCGGCCAGGGGCCGGCTGGCAGCATCATCCACAGGCTCTTTGTCAACGCTCAGAGGGTAAGCAGACTCACTCTCTGTCTCGCGACTGCTCCCTGTATCACAGTTCACAAGGGGTAGTACTCTCATTATGTGGTGATTGTGACCTGATGCGCCAAATGTCCCTCCCCTCTTAATACAAACAAGCTAAGGTGTGTTGTTTTTACCCCTAATCCAGATAGATAGGCAGTGTAGCCAGACCACACTCCCACTGCTGACACAACATGACATCATAGCTTTGCTAAAACATACCACTTGGCTTAAGAGAGTTGGCGTGTTATCTGTACACATTTCGAGCTATCCGCATGTACATTTACACTGTATACAGCGGCCATAAATAAACACGCCACTTGGCGTGTTATCATGAGACAAAAGCAACGGTTAAGTTTAGGAAATGTGACGTGCGGTTGCGTTTAGGAAGAAGAAGAACCAGTTGGGTTTAGGAAGAAGAAGAACCGGTTGGGTTTAGGCAAAGAAGAACTGGGTCAGCTATAGTGATGCATTAATCCAATCAGTGAATCTGTATCAGCACTGACAATGGACATATTAAATAAATCAGGGATTGGCTACCAAACAAATACGGCTTGGTTGTTCCTGTCACTTCAGTTTTATAAACAGTCTAGAACAACATGATGCATTTTTAACAATTCTTTTGTAATGTCTCTACTAAGAGGAAGTGACGGGTAGTTACAACCTTTAGTTATCTTGCTCATTGAAAAATGATTACAGTCAGTTCCACGCTAGTCTGGCTCACCAGATATACAGTGCTGTTACAGAGATTATCGTGATTGTTTTAAAGAAATACAAACAACCCAGAGCAGTTTCATCCTTTCTACCAGGATGTTAACTCATGCAGCCAGAGCGTACTCCAGCACTGACACAGCACTAGTTCCACACAGTTAAACATCTACTGCAGCCCTGACAACTCTTGAAAAAACAAATACATTAAACACACATTATTTTACATTCCCTATGCAGTAATAGTACTGCATGTTGCATAACATACTGCATGTGCAATGATGTTGCAAAGCCTCTGTGGGCTGGGGTGCACACAGTGCACAGTTTTTATATTTTTTCTGCCCTTACAGTGAGAACTTTTTTTCTGTAATTTCAGCCAGTGTTGAGAATTGAACTGTAACATGAAAATGTAAGAAGAAAAATGTTTCTAAAACGTTATTCCCCCCACTATAACTTAAAATGAATCAACACAATACAAGGACCTTACATTGGAATTTACATGTAATTTGGCCTGGGTCCTCATTTGCTAAAGTTTTTGTGGATTGTACAGTAGGAGAGACAGTTAAATTTTTCACTAGGGAAATTGTTGGTTGTGTATATTATGTATTGCACATCCGTGATAAAGCCAATAACCAAACAAAGAACTGTAACCAAGAGTTACCAAAATACCTCTACTGCATCACGTCAGGCCAGCTTGGGAGTGCCCCTGTATCAGCAGAAAGAGAGCGATAATTTAAGAAAAAGTCTGGTAAAGTGTCGTCAGTGCTGTTACTCATTGTTCTAAGAGTAAGCCCAACATTGTGTCAATCTGAGAATTTTTGCCAGTTAAGACTAATTTCCTACTCACAAACTTAAAGACATGAGGCTCAAACATATGAAACCCACATGTCAGAACTTCGCCCCACCTGATATTCCTGTCATTACTGTTAACACAGTCACTTTTTCTGTAAATGTTTAGTGGAGAGAACATTAGGATGTCTGAAGGCAAGATGGAAATGCTAGTTAAAGATATCCACATGGGTACAATCACTTTTTTTTTGCTGTGTGCTGAGTAAATTTGACTCTGATCTTGGTATGATATCTATAATTAAGACAATAGATTTTTTTTAACTTCTTATTGTGTTGACTTGTTGTTGTTTAGTTTATTTACATATTATTATATAGGGTTTAATAAAGGTACAACATTGTGCAGGGGACGTTAAGTTGATACTTTTCAGCAACTTTTTTCCAGAATTGAAAGCTGGCTCACCACTCTCATTAATGTAAACATTGAAACTGTATATGAGGATATATTTTATTAGCCGCTTGGCATTCAGGTTTGTAATATTTTTCCTGAGCTTTTAACCACATCTGTTCTTCCGTAGTCAAATCAAATTTCAATCCAGTTCATTTTAAGGTCAAGAATGAACTTGTGACACTGTTAAATCGGTTCAATTTGGAGCTATATTCATTTTCTTAATTAAACTTATTATTATATATGAAAATATAGAACAACAGAGGGCTATGACATGACAATAAGTAGGTGCAAATATGAAAATAGGATAAGGTCACAGGTCAGTACACAATGCACACAGGTAAATCTCGACGTACAGAAATGGTGTGGAGTAGAATTAAGTCTTTGTGTTTGTTATCAGTATTCCTCTCCTTTTGAAGCCACAGCATAACATTTATTTCTCCATACTGCAGATATAATTTATAATGTTTATTGAGAATCTCATTGTGGGAAGATTTCTTTTGAAGCCAGCATTTTGCAATTGCCTTTTTGCTGGCCTCCATGAAAAGCTTCAAGAGGCATGTGTCTCTTTTACTAAGACCTTAAGGAAGTTTTCCAAGATATAAAAAGGCAAAATGTTCATAAGCAAGGAAATGCCAGATCCTGGATTTTGTTATTGTTACAAGGACATCATCTGGGTTTAGAAAGTTTTAGTTTCCGACGCCTCCCATGGTTGTACCCTCCAGAGCAGTCTTCTCTCTGATAGCCTGGGCAAGCCAATAAAACAATTGGATAGAAGTGGACTTAACCTTGCTTATATCCTTTATTTGATTTTAAAGGCTTCTATTAACTTTTATCCTTGATGTTGGAGAGGAATAGAGCATTTGTGTGCACTGTATTTGGTATCACTAATCCAAATCCATTATGACAGCCTCTCTGTCTGGGCTTCAGCTTCTTGTGTATGCTTCCTGATGCGCAATTCCCAGCACTGCGAGACACTGCTGTAATACACAGTAAAAGTGGTCTCCGCGATTGTCTCTTTAGGTTTACTTAAAGGTAGTGGACCCACTGTGAATCAACGTCTCCTTAAATCCTCTGTGGCTTCCTCAGCGTTACTGTATGTGATTCAAAGTGCACACGCATCTTGGTCAGTAGAGTTTGGAAGCGTATCCTTATTTACTTATTTTTTAGCACTTATTAAAAGGCGACTTTTCCTCTTTGGCTGTATACACTGCGTAATCCTATTTAAAGAACACTTACACAGATGAGTTTCTTTCATGCAGTTAATTTCCAGTAGTGAGTTCGTCCAGTTATATTTTCACGTCTTCGTTAAAACATATGACTGTTCTTTCTGTCAGCGACAGCTTTTTCTGATTTAAGATCCTGCAGGTCCCCACTTATCTTTCTTTGAGTTTAAGCCACTTAAACCATGTTAGGAACCTGAATTATGGGGTATTATTTCTGTCAATGCAGGAGCTATTTATGCTGCTGTGCTAATTGTCGGGCCACCGGAAGTCCCCAATGTAGATCATTTATTTCGTGGAAATCACTAATTTGACAGACTACTAAAAACTACATGAGTTATATTTAACTTATATGAACATTACATTATAGTAGGTAAATATGTAGAACCATATAAACAAAATGGACAGAAATGCCATTTCACTGTTTAATGGGGTTCTGTTATTACTACTTAACAAAATGGTGATTGTTGTTCGTATTTAAGGGTGACAACACACATCAGTAGGGTCGTAATGTGCTTGTCAGAGCTCGGTCCGGCGTAGCAGCAAGGGAGTAAGGAGGAGAGACAGTTGGAAACAGCCCACTGGGTGTCATTTTCTGTAACCAATGCGCCATGAAATAGGGCAATCAAGCCAACCAGCGTACATCTGGCTAGTTAACTAGCTCGCTAACTCTACCATGCCCCCGAGCCACACCCATCACAGGAAATGACACTCTGTCTTGTTTGAAGACAGATATAAATACAGAGGTTCCTCGGTTTTTAATTAGATGCGTAGAGCACTGTTGTTAGGTTTTTAATTGAAACTGAGACAATTAGGAATGCTTTTGCTTTGGGATCAAAATACTACTCAATAAATACTACTCAATAAATACTTCTCAATAAATACAACTCAATTACCTAGGCCCTATTTTATTCTCTCTGCCATTGTCTGTGACAGCCTAACGTTGGTTATGATAACCACTGACATTAGTAAACTTTAGCGCCCGTTTTAGTGGACCTCTATAACAGGGTTTTTCCTGCAAAGAGATAGTTTTGCCCCCCCCCCCCCCCCCCCCCCCCCCCCCCCCCCGCTCGAAAGAGGTTTTAGCCAGCGCCAAAGGAAAATCACCAGCAGCAAAATGTCTGACTGTCATGCAACCAGCCTCCCTCTCATCCACAGCCGCTGTATTTTACGCACTCGGCTGGCGCTAATTGAACAGATCTGAACGCTAAGCTGTAATGGGATTTCCATTTGCGAGGGGCAGGCAGTGCCAGACTCTCCCGGTGAGCGTGCTGCTTTTGGGGACCGGCGGCGCGGCGGGAGATCTCAGACTTCCGTCGGAGCTCCGACTGCTGGCGGGCTATGCTGCCGTCTGATATTGAAATTAATACAGTTTCATAGCCGGTTAAAAGTGCATCGTAGTCACGTTAAATAGCCGGCCTGTTTGTGGCGGTCCAGTTGATTTTAACATCTGATGCGTCGTCGTCACCCTGCAGAGAGACTCTCTGCTAAGCCCCGTTCACGCGACCGCAGCAATTTAGTTAAATCTTATCTCACACTATGAAAGGGTAAACTTTGCAATTAATCCGCTGTTCACATGCATGCCGAGACCAACATACAAAATAAATAACACCTTTTATTCATAAAACTATTGTGTTATTGTAACAATTAGCTACAACAGTAATATAAGTTATCTATACAGCTATAGAATCAAGACGTGCTCTGAAAAAAGTTACCATAAAGCCCTGTTCATATTAGTTAAACAAACTGGACTTTGGGGTCAAGGGTTGTCAGATCCGACCCATGGTCCCGGGTAAGAAAGCCCCCTTACTGCATTATATCTTTACCTACCTTCAAAATGTTGTGCTTTCCTTGAAATAATGACACTTTCACCCTAAATCGGTGCCTAATGAATGCCGGAAAGGAAGTCTTTGACACAAAACGTTTCTTGGGGGCGGACCCACAGACCCGCTGCTTAACAGCCCCCCCCCCCAAAAAAAAAAAACATACGGAGTCAGGAAAAACCCTGCTATAATGTCAGTTAATTGAACTTTTACCAGCTCTGTTCTATGTGAAAAAAAAAACTATGGCATCTCTAACAAGGACACTGTCCAGGAGTTCGGGGTGAACTCATGGAGGACTTTACCGTACTGGGGGGATTCCAGGCTCTGGAGCAGCCCTCCGTGAAGACTGACGTTTTCTCCTAATTACATGGACATCTCTCCTTGCCCTTTCCATTCAATCCACACCACAGGAGTAATAAAGTTGAGACAAAAAAACAACAACCTGACAATGAAAAAAGAGCGACATGCCACTGACCCGTATACCTTTTTAAAGGACATGCGATTCATGGTTTTGAGTCTGGTATCAAGTTGAAATCATGAAATTTCACTGGCATTGGTATCAAGCTATTCATAGTTATCACTATTGTTGTGATTGTTGTTTAAATAAAGGAATTAGTGTTTAAGTACACATTTATTTATTATTTACACACTCCCTGGCATCGACTTTGGTATCAAGTATCATGTACTTTTGGTGGTCTCCGACCCTCTAAAGACACGAACATGTGCTTTTATTGTGGTACATTTCCTTCATTCGACTGTTTTTGTGTTGTTTCTTCCCATGCTGCTTACATCAAGTTGGCTGACTTCACCAGCGACGAGGTAAACACAAGCAATGAGACTTTTCCTCCTAAATACCAGCACACCTCTACCTCTAAATAGTCTTTAAGTACCATTCCAACGCCAAACACACACACACACACAAGTTCAGACACAGAGTTTAGGATTGTACTACATAACACATATTCCATTTAAAGTATAAAACTCCTACAGCCAATCCTATGAATCCTCAGTGGGTCCATCCCCTCCAGTGTATTTGCAAACACAGACACACACACACACACACACACCGACACTTTCTCCTCCAAAGCTTCAGTTCCATGAATGACATTTCTAAAGCACAAGTAAACCTCTTTCTATCAGATGTATTTCATCTTCATATCCGGTCATGTTTCTTGGTGTTTTGGTGACGTGGAGGTTAAACAATTTTAACTGGTGGTCTTGTTTTTCTTGTGTCAAACCTCGAGAAAGCTGCTCTTTGATTCCCTATAGCTCCAACAGCAGCTGCATGCTATAAGGTGTACAATTAAGGTCAATGGTTAATAGTAATCAGAGTCATACATACAGCCACAGCTCCTAATGGGGAAGCAAAGTAAGGCCAGTATTTATGCCACCTGCATCTGTGTAACTTAACTTCAGCAAATAGGGGTGTCATAAAATAATCTCAATGCATTAACCATCACCAGAAATCAATGAAATGTGTTCAATGCTGTTCACCCGGTACTTTTTGAAGTCAAATGGAATAAGTCGTGCTTTCAAAGAGATGTCCTCGAGTCAACTTCCTGCTCCATTTCAAAGGGTTTTGTATCACAAATATTAGATTTCTCTCACCCAATTGCCCAAAAATAACATGGATGATTCTTCAGGTACATTTTTTGGGGTGTTTTATTTAATCTTATAGCATTTGAATTATTTTTCAAAACAGTATCCGGACTAAACTTTGACATATACCTATATGTGATCCACTTAACATCCTCTCATCTAAATTATTAGTCAAAATAATGTATAATTTCTGCTTTTTTAACTGAAACCTTACGTCTAATTTGACACAAATGAGGTTAGTTGACCATGAATTCCAAGAATAAGTGTAAAACCTATTAAAACAGCTCAGGTTTTTAAAAAAGGCGCCAAAACATGGAAAAGGTGACAAATAAATCAGAAAAAAATGACAAAAAGCACACACAAAATGTCAGTTTTGTCCTGGAAGGACAGGTCCATGGTTAAGGGGAAAACAACACAAGGGTTAACAGTATTAACAAAGAGTAGGGGCATTTTTCTGAAGCCAACACTTTGGGATTACCTTTTTACTTGCTGCCAGCAACGTCCTCAAGAGGTAGGCATCATATTTACACAGCTTGTCACGGAAATAACCAAGATA
Source organism: Etheostoma cragini (assembly GCF_013103735.1). Classification (NCBI taxonomy): domain Eukaryota; kingdom Metazoa; phylum Chordata; class Actinopteri; order Perciformes; family Percidae; genus Etheostoma; species Etheostoma cragini. Next base: position 18,620,627 of record NC_048427.1, on the reverse strand, counting down.
TGGATATGTGAAAGTTGTACTGATATTGAAACCCAAAATATTTTTTTTTGAATAATCAACACCACTTCCGTCCAAAATATCTGAATAGGTGGACCAAAAAACAAGAGCATGATCTTCCAAGATCTCCCCACATTCCCTCCAGCAGTATAACTGGGTACCAGTTTTCTTAGACTTTTGTTTTGGAGTAATAAAAAAAGCGTGTCAAGTTAAAGATAAAGATAAAAAGATAAAAAATCTCTTTTACAAGAGTGACCTGGCAAGTGGCAAGTACTCTATACCCAGATCGAGTTCCCTGTCCAGGCTAAGATCGTCTCCCAGTTCTGTCTTAATCACCACAGACTTTCCCTCAGTGTCCTCGGGGACGCCCTACACCCCGACATGTAACGCCTGGAGCGACCCTCAAGCTCCGAAACTTTGTCCCGTAGTGCTCGTTGATCATGAAGGAGTTGAATGAGAGCGTCCTTCACTCCTGTGTCCCACCGTTCCATATCCGCTATGTGTTCCTCCATCTTGCCTTTGGCCTTCTCTAGGTATCTTCTCCGGCCCGTCGCAGCTTGTATTTTCCGGTCTATTTCTGTGGCAAAATTCCTCCATTTGTTTTTTTAATATCCTCTCGAAAACCCATTGAAAATCAGAGAGTTCGGTGTGTAAAGCTGCCATGCCCACGGACATAACTTCACCCCCAACTTCACGGGTCGGATCGGAAGTATTAGCTTTCTCTGGGGCCGCCATCATGTCCTGTTAAAATTTCGCTAGCCCTTCTTTCTCAGTTTCGTTGATCACAATTTTTCCATAAGCCGTATCCGCCTTTCTTATCTTTATCCCCATTCATTTTTATGTTTGTGTGCTGGATTAAAGTACTGGATTTGGATGAGCCAAACACATGAATTAGTTACGATTTAAAGGCTGGTACCAGAGCTCTGGTTCTAAGCTGCCATGCTGTGTCGAGCGCCACCGCAAGTCCCCGTCTGGACTAAGTCACGCTGAAACAGTTTGTTCATTTTGAGGAAAAAAGAAGATATGGTTACTCTTTACTTGAAGTTTTCCACATACCCGTGACACAATGAAAACATCATAAACAAGTCATAAACCGTTATGACACAACGCTTTTTTTTGGTGGAAAACTACTGCTTTCCTGAGAACCTAGTTGGGATGGAGGAAGCTATCCAACAAGCGATCAACAGTGGAGAAATCCTGCAGAATATATGCTATATTCTGACCAATTTAATATTCTGCATTATTTTCTGTAATTCATGTTCTGTAATAATTAAACAAGTATGTAGATGTGGCCTGAATGTAGGATAGGCCATACATGAGAATACATACATACATAAATGCATACATACATAAAAACATGCATGCATACATACATACATACATACATTAACATACATACATACATACATTAACATACATACATACATACATGAGCATACATAAGCATACATACATACATACATAAACTAATATACATACGTACGTACATACATACATTAACATACATACAAACATACATACATACATGAACATACATAAGCATGCATACATAAATACACACATACATGAGCATACATACATACACACATACATGAGCATACATACATGAGCATACATAAGCATACATATATACATAAGCATACATACATACATGCATACATACATTAGCATACATACATACATTAGCATACATACATACATACATACATGAGCATACATAAATACATGAACATACATAAGCATACATACATACATGAGCATACATTAGCATACATGCATAAGTAAATACATACATTAACTAACGTACGTACATACATACATTAACATACATACATACATACATTAACATACATACATACATACATTAACATACATACATACATACATGAGCATACATACATACATACATGATCATACATACATACATACATGAGCATACATACATACATGAACATACCTATGCATACATGCATACATACATACATAGATTAGCATACATACATACATGAGCATACATAAGCATACAGACATACATACATACATACATGAGCATACATAAATACATGAACATACATAAGCATATATACATGAGTATACATACACACATAAGAATACATACATACATACATAAATACATGAACATACATAAGCATACATACATACTTTAGCATACATGCATAAATAAATACATACATACATTAACTAACATACGTACATACATTAACATACATACATACATACATGAGCATACATACATGCATTCATTCATACATGAGCATAAATACATACATTAACATACATACATACATACATACATGAGCATACATACATTAGCATACATACATACATTAGCATACATACATACATACATGAGCATACATACATACATACATACATAAGCATACATACATACATGAGCATACATACATACATACATTAGCATACATACATACATACATACATACATGAGCATACATACATGAGCATAGCATACATACATACATTAGCATACATGCATAAATACATACATGAGCATACATACATACATACATACATACACACATACATGAGCATACATACATACATACATACATACATAAGAATACATACATGCATATATGCATACATACATACATACATACATACATACATACATAAGCATAAATACATACATACATACATAAGCATACATACATATAGTACATAAATTATTGGCCAAACATTTATACCTCCAACCATCAGGTCATTAATTTCACGTTGTACACTGACCTCTGTTTGTCTGTTTTACTAGTTTGTGTTGGACATTTTTGAATGTTGACATGACACTGATTCAACCAATCCGTGCAGTAATAGTAATTAGTGTAATTAAAATGAAGTCTTATTTTGACAACTTATCCAATAGAGGAATTAGATCAGGTATTACTCTACCACACATACTCAGCAGGAGCAGCGCCCCCCCATGCAGGTATCTAAAAGCTAACAGTAATATTTGATTGTAAGATTTTTCCGGGGAAGGTTTTGCAAAAATTCGGGGCTAAGCGCCCCCCCCCTTGACTTTTAATCCTTCTTGTGAACTCTATCAATACACTATCTTCTGTAAGAATTACTAGATGACTAAATGTTTAGGAAAAAAGAAGAAAAAAGGTAAAATTAGGTCTAAACTGCAGTAACCAGCCATGTTC
>NC_048427.1:18596016-18615833 GCF_013103735.1 Etheostoma cragini | reverse complement strand
TTCTGCTTGTCTCGATCAGTAACTCTGGCTTGTTGTACCACTGGTCACACTCAGCGTCAGTGATGGGGTGTGATAAGGCGTGTGAGTACACATATTCAATATACAGTATATCTCAATTTCGAGTGGCTCATTTTCAAATGGCTAGTCAAATTTGGAAAAAGAAACAGCGGTTGACAATATTCCAAATGAGATACTAAATAACTTAAACTATATATTTTGTGAGAATTGTTTCAAATGCAGTGCAGCTGCTAGCCATTTTGGTGTCCTAAGCATAATTCTTTTATGATGCCAGTTTACCTTTTTATGGTTCACGTTTTTTGTTCATCATGTTACACACACAGTTACTTCTACTGCCAGCATCAGCTGTGTAATGTAAAGCCTAGAGCGCCCTCTGCTGACTATGTTGAGCTTAGGGAGGAACAACCTCACCCACATTTACTTAGAATACCCTTTGAGGGGGGGGTAATATTTGCTTGTCTTATAAAACACACCGTGCCCCACATACTATATATTCTTCTCCCTTACTAAGATGTTTTCACAGTAAACATATAGAGAAAGCCATGTAACAGAAAACATTCATACATCATGGGTGCTTCTATCTTTCACATGTTGAATTAATTGAAAAACACAAAAGTTAAAGTGAAAGGCCTTTATTAGTCATAACAATACATACTGGAAATATTACAATCATAGAAATAACATGTATTTCTATTATTACAATATAAGAGATGTGCATGTACTGTCACTTCCTTCTCCATTTCACTGCAATCAATCACATCTGCCTCGAGTCACCAGACCCTTCATAGACCAGATCAGAGGTCTCAGGGATCAGGTTGCCTGTCATATGTTGCTGCGATAGTGACACAGGACTGATTGCCGAGGGGGGGGAGGGGGTCATGAAACTAAGGGAGGGTCATGGGACAGCTGTGGGAGGATGGAGCCTAATCCGTAAAAAGGGAATCCCCCGACTGCTGTTCAGGTCAGTTTTGTCCTTATATAATAGACGCCCTAGTAGTTATTCACAACCAAAATTCAATGATTGGGAAAGGATGCAACATTTAGTGACATATTTACATATCGAACCTTTTCAGTGCATCACTATCAAAATACTGTAACTGTTATCGCCGTCAGAAAGTCAGAAGTGGATCATTTGTTGCAGGGGAACCATTAAACTCAACGTTTTGGCATCAAAACGTTGCTCAGATGGCAAAAATTGACCTAGATCGACTGTTTCACTTAGCCAAATTGATCTTATTTTTGAGAACAGTTTCTTTTGAATCTGTCTGGTAAATGTAATATCTTTTTTTCTACAAATTGTATTTGGATTAGTGTAGGAAAAAAAGTTAACTGTTGGTTACAAACATTTAAAATTACATGTAATTAGTATCAGGGCATCAGTGTATTTTATAGGTATGGATAATAATTGGTCTATAGAAGTCATTCAGTGTGCCCATTCAGTTAAATTGCTCTTAATTATAAAATATTAGGTGTCTGCACTAAATTAATCCCACTCATGTACTTCATAATTTGAGTGAGTTTTGGTTTTTGGGTGACTCAGTTGACAAGAATAACAGTTTCTGCTTTGCTTCAAGGCAAAAGATGATGGAAAAAAACGACAAAAACAACACAATGTGCTCTGACAAAATTACTTTGTAACAAAATAAACAAATAAAATAGAAGAAAAGAAAAAAAAACACACATCTAATACTAATAATATCTGGTCAAGTTTCGCAACATGTCAGAAGGAATTTTACGGTGGCAGTTTAACAGATTTGGGATACAGTGAGACAGAAGCTATACACGAGCAGCGCTTCATTCGGGAATTTTACCGGGAAAAGGACATGTACATGTCATTTAAAGTAAAATGACACAAGTCCTTATTCCCACATGTAAACGTGCATTAATGTACAATTATGAACACTAGCCCAGTTTGCCAAAGGCTGAGCATGAGTAGCATAAACATGACAGAAGCCACAAGGCAGCTGACATCACAAAGACTGACCCTAACCCTAAAAATGAAACATTTTAATGTCATCCAGCAACGAACTGACCAATGAAACGCAAGTACACACAGATTCCTTTGTAAGGTTGGGTATTTGTTCCGTTTACCTGGTAATTGTCTCGACAGGTTGAGAGTTGTGAAATAGCGACAGTTTTATAATCTGCTGTGCAGTATTTTATCATCTGACAAACCCATGTCTCTATTGTTTAAACTGGACTTTCTTGAGCGTAGAGTCTCCAGAGCCAAACAGAGTCAACGTTACCCGACGGTTAAGGTCCGTTAGTTATAGAAGCTCCAGCAGAGAGCACAGCTGCAGCTACCATGCTAATGATACTCCTCCTCTGGATGTAGAACCCATTTAACCAAATCAAAGACTTCCTTCCCCGCGATACTGGTTCTACCTGAGCAAATGGTTTAGTCGCTGGACTATCTGCACAGACTGGGCTCACAACTCACCAGACTACATGGTACGTGGACCCATTACATATACACACATGTGCAATGGGCCCATTTCCTAAATAAAACCAGGAAGAATTTAGGAGTGGGAGCATGCACAAGCAGCAGTTTAAGTGATGAAATAGTTTTCTTAATACCTCATTTTCTTTGATTGTGCTATGAAAATAGCCCATGTAACTACTAAGAGTTAATGATTAGTCATGGACCACTACATAGCTGACTCTTCATTAGCAAAATTGCTTTAAATGGCTATAATTACCCAAAAGGCTGAACGAAACACAACTTACAAAATCTTACTGTATATGCGCATTTGTTTGCCAAATCAGAAGATGCCAGCTAAGAGCTCTGATAGGTTAGAAAGCGTGTCCCTTGCTTGAATTGACCAATACGATTTGAAGGGGAGTAGTAAGGTGCATTAAGGATTTTAGAAGCCAAATGGCACAGAACGTAAACATGCTGGATATTAGTCTCACTGGATCTAACAAAGTTAAACTTACACATCATGAACTAATTGGAGAAAGAGACCCACTTGGGGAATGTTGTGGAATTAGTGTGAAGGTGGAGTTGGGTTGGGCGTGTCTAGCCCTCCCTCGCTGTAACCCGTGGCTCAGCCAGTGAGCTGTGGATGATGCTGCTGATGCTCTCGACCCCCTCTCCTTCCAGGAAGGTGCGGTGGTCTCCCTCAATGATGTGGACCGACACCTTGCCATCACATACCTATATGTAAGAATGAGATTCAAAGATTTTATGAGGGTTGCCATAATAACGCAGATGTGCTAAAAGGCTAAAGTGCAATAACAAACAGAGTATATAGAGAATATCCAGCAGAAAATATTGGGTAAAATGTAAATATTGGGGAAAAATCAACTGTGAAAAATTATAAATGTATAACGTTTGAAACATTACAAAGTTAAAGTGCCGAAAATGTCAAATTGCCAGGCGGATATTGGTAAACTATTCGCAGCACTAGAGAGAATCACGCCTGATCTCAAAAGTCTGAAGTAAATTCGGGGGTCCGTTGATCCTCTCCTGCCTGGTCTTCAGGATGAATGAGGTTCAGAGTCGCATCGAGAGTTTAGAGGGGGCCGCTGGCGAGACAGAGGTCAAAGGTCTGCTTTGGGGAAAAAACTGAAGCTTCTGAAAATTGATCCAGACGCAATATTGTGTGTTTTGTTTGCGTTCTGAGGGAAAGGAAGGTGGAGATGCGGAGAAGTTTTTGGGTGAGCTGATTCGGGAGAAATTGAGGGCCACAATGACCATGGCCAGCAGTCCCAGAACCATTCTGGCAAGATTCCTTTAAGGATTGGACCAGGACCGGGTCTTGCCGGCGGCGAGAGGCAATGGCAAGCTATCACGGCAAAATAACAACATGATGCTACTTCCAGTAGTGGTGGGCAGATGGATTCAAATATGGATAACATTGATACCAACTTTGGTATTGATATTGATCAATACCAGGTTAATGAGATTGATAATTTAGTTTTACACACACCACACACACACACACACACACTTTATAGGGTATTTAAGTGTAAAACAACAAATATCTGTATTAACGCACAAATATATACAGTATTATGTATTATATACACACAAGCATCCTATATACACAATCTATTACTTATGCGTGTGTCGGCTCTCATCCAAATCCGCGTGTATGCTTAAAATCAGAGTGTTTTATTTTAGTTGCAGCCAGGTAACTATGGGCTGCTGTTCCCTTTTTGCTGCCCCGTGTCAAATCTTGATCCCAGAACTATTTCGAGTGTTAGCCTTGTGTCTATGTCTCCGCCCACAACACCACCTCTTGATTTTCCTTTTGTGTCCCCGTCTCGTCCGTTTTTGACTTTTTTGACATGTTCTGCGTGTTGAGGTGAGTGTACTTGTGGCTGTTACCTCGCTGAGCTTGTAGTCAGCTCCCAAGTTTTGTTCGTATTCACTGCTGGTTTTGGCGCGCAGTAGCGTCACATTGCCGTGGTATTTTGTCCCGGGCACGTAGCCGTCAGCAGCCTTCAGCTTGTAGTAGAAGGTGGTGGCCGCGAAGTGCAGCAGGTCTCGGCTGATGTTCTTGTGGCTGGAGGTGATCAGGTCCACCGCGGTGTTGACCCGGGCCTCCAGGTCTGACAGTGGGAGAAGAGTCTCCAGAAGCTGCAGAACAACAGGGGCAAATCAGAAGTCATTGGGATGGAAACCGCTATAGGAATTTATTTGTCAAAAGTACTATATTTCCCAATTCCCAGGCTGTGCATAATCCAGGCTTAAAAATCATACATCCTCCACCCATCTAGATTTATTATTTTTTCAGATTTAGAGAGTCCCATGGACATTAACTTGCCACTCTACAGTCCCTGTAGGCTACGTTGCTTTTGAAATAATGTTTTTGTATTAATGTATTAATGTACGAGCGTTTTCTGTAACGTTTTACTTTAACGTTTAGAGAGGCTGGATTGTGAGATATAGACGTATATAATTATTTCTTTTAACATTTACCATATATTGCAGTGACTTAAAAGTAGTTAGCAAAATTACAAATGAAAATAAATTATATCATTGTAAATGACGGTATGTTATCCCTATTTAATTACAAACAATCATTAATATTAGATCATGCGACACATTAGCGTAACCTTTTATTTAGCATATTAACATTAAAAAAAATGGTCTATGGTTTAAGCTTCTCTAATTCTAATTTAAATCTTTTGTGTAGAAAATCACTACCAGGGTATATAATATTGCCGTTTTAGATCTGGTTTCTTTGACTTTAGGAGCCTTAGGCATGATAAATATAGGAAAAGGACTACCTCCTGGAACATGGGATGATCAACATTTTGTGTATTAAAAGCACCCAAGGATTGCTTGAACGTTGTGACTGATGAAAATCTTTGGTGCGTGCCTATGTGTGTGCGCATACGTGTCTAAATAGAAAATGAGACTTCTGTATGTTATACCTTGTTGTACGCAATGCCAGTAAACTGCTGGATGAAGGCACACAGGGCTTCAGTTTCAGCCTCAGACTCTTTGCCTGGTGTCAACTTGGCTCTGTAGCTCTGGAAAGCAAACACTGAGTAAACGTGACATAACCAACCTACAGTTATTGCAAACCTCAAGTTGTCCCCGAACTAGATAATTAAACGCACATATTAATCTTTAAATTTTTGCTTTGTATTAAAACATCAAATCGTATTGATCAAATTGTTATGATCACACTCATGTTAGACAGTCCAAAACTACCTAATGCAATAAAATGTGAAATACATGAATGAATAGTTAATATGTTGATATTAATTAATAGGCTGAAAATACCAGGCATCCCCACAGAAATAAGAAAAATCACAATCTTTGCAGAATGTACCTTTTAAAAAATGTTTAGAACTTGCACGTCATTAAGCTAAAAATTGTGTGTGTGTGAGCTCTTTTCTCTGACCTGCGTGTATGCTGCCACATAGGAGTGCGATCCATCAAACAGAAAGAGGTACTCCACAGGGCGATTCTGGGTCTGAAGCTGGGAGCACATTTCGAATGCCACACAGGCACCAAAGGAGTAGCCGGCGATTCGATAAGGCCCGTCTGGCTGAACCTGTCTGATGCAGTTCACATAGTAGGCTGCCAGGGACTGGATGCTGTCCAGAGGAGCAGCTGGGGGAAAGGGGATGAACCAAGATGAGATTGGTTGGACAATGTTGGGTCAGTTCATTGTAAACCGTCACAGCTCTAAATCCTCACACTCGTTAATTCATATATAAACATCTAAATAATAAACATAACCATTAGGCCAAAAAGGTGGTGGTTGGTTAGAACATCAGTAAACATTCCCCAAGAAAAAAGTGGATTATTCTGAGGCAAACATTACCTTTGGTGCACTGCAGGCCATAGCAAGGCATGCTAAGCTTGAAAGCGAGCGTCTTAAAGGCTGTAATGGAGCCCTCAATGGGATGAACCAGAAACAATGGCCTCTCCTGGTTCTGAACCTTGTTGAGTGGCGTCACAGTGGGGCTGTTGGGGTTGACTAATATCTGGGTCAGATCAGATTCCAACAGAGAGTGAACGCCATCTCTCTTAGCCGTAGCCTGGTGAGATTCTGGAGAGTTGGAAGTAGCAAAGACAAGAAAAACTCATTCTTCCTGGTCTGAGTGCATCTGCAGGTTTTATGAAGCCACATCTTACAAGGAACTGGATTTAGACTGATCTTTTTTTAATAAATCTCAATTCTTTCAGATAATTTAAGAGCAGCTCTTATACCATTTGATCCGCCTGGCTTGCTGTTGGCCATCTCTCGCAGCTTGTTAATGGTGATCTGGCGAATCTCCCTCATGCTCATGACGATGTCGTAGTCGCGCTCCAGAGTTTGGCGAACCTCGACACCCATCAAGGAGTCCAGGCCCAGGTCAGCCAAGGAGGCATCAGGGTTCACGCTGTTCAAATCCCGCACACCTGAGGGTGAAGGTCACAGTGAACGTTGTGCTAGCTTTGCAGATCAAATTTAGCTGTACAAATAAATTAAATAGGATGCTGACAAAAAGAATGCCTCTCTCTGAGTGATGTACAATACATGATCTGGCAGTATTTGCTGACAGTACTTTAAGCACTTGTAGTTGGTCATTGGTAATAAGAAATATGCTGTGTAACTTAATGTTTTCTACTAATTTACAAGAAAAAAAAAACACTTTGATATTCTCTATGATTATAAAGTTAGCAAGGAAAAACTTTCCTTGAGATGTAAGCCACAATTACAAGAAAAAAAAACACTCTATTTTAAAATGAGTTGGAAAGCAGACAGCAAAATCTAACTTTACTTTTAATGCGTTTAATTGCCAAATAAGCTTTATATTTCTCTCTGTCTACTGTACAAAGAAAAATTCAAATACAAAATCGTCCCACATTCAGCCCCTGAAACGGGGGTGCATTGAACCGCCTGTTGTGTGCGCTCAGCCGTTTTACTAGCACAGGATTACAGACACGTCTCTGCTGATTGGGTATCACCTGTGACACAGACAATAAACGAGAGATCCACCCATGACACAAGAGAAAACATAACTTTAAGCCCGTTGCACACCATTTCACACCGTTCCAAGGTAACATGTTGTCCAACCAGAAAACAGTAGCAAAACGGTGCACACAGATTGAACGTGGCCTACTGCCAAAAAAACACTTTGGTTATGTTGTAACCCCGGTTCTCTGAGTGAGGAGACTATCTCTCCACCGTACATATGGAATAAGGAATGGTGTAACTGTTAGTTATACAGCAGAGAAGCCAGTCGTTTGAGTTTGTGGCATAACCTTGCAGTGCTTGTTTTTCATTTTTAGGACTTTCAATTGATTAAAAGAATATTTTTCCAGTCTTATTTTTTTCATTGAAGTTTTTGTTAAAATAGTGTTAAAATCTCATCTTGAGCTTGTGAATCTTGTGTTTCTTCTTGTGAGCTGGGTGTCTCGTTACACTCCTAGGACATAGCTTAACCATGTCATTCGATATAGTACTTCAGTAGACTTTAAGAACAAATATTACTTGGATCACTACAGAAATTTACAGATTAACATTTAATAATAAGGGATCACATTATAGACCCTAACGCTGACCACAGACCCTACATTTCCCCACAATTTAGGACATAAAAGTTAGATTTTTTATATAGCACCTTACCAAGAATGTGAGCTACAGCGTCCACCAAGTCTCTCTGGCTTCCTGTCTCGCTCTTTACTACCGTCCTCTCTGCCAGTACAAAGCTAGACATCACTGGTTGCTGCTGGCATAGGAAGAGGTCGAGCACCTCCAGGCAGGATGTGATGCGCTGTGGTAGGGTGCCACCGATCACCGCGTCATTGCCACCCATGGTCTCAAGCACCACGCCCACATCGCCAATGGCACCCCACTGGACCGCCAGTCCAGGTAAGCCATCGTAGCGGCGCTTTTCACACACACGCTCCATGGCTGAGTTGGCGTAACCATAGTTGCTTTGGCCAGCGTTGCCACGGCCGCAGCTGACCGAGGAGAAGGCCACGAAATGCCTGAGGTCTGGACACAACTTTCTTGTCACTCTGGAGAGGGAATATAAGTGAGTGAGTATTAAAGTTCCCTGATTTAAACAGATGGATTCATAAGGAAATTTCCCCACTGTGGGATGAATAAAGTATTATCTATTCTACTTATGGTTGTCTTACTTGTCCAGGTTGATGGTTCCATCATATTTAGGTTTGTTAACATCAAGGAAGAGCTGAGGAGTCAGATTTTCCAACATGCCATCTTTCAACACCTGATGAGATAATACATACAGAACATGCTTGAAGTTTAGGTCAAAGTGAAATTACGGCCAATTTAAATGGAGAAGCAGTTTTGGGGCAATGTCACCAGAGGAGGTTTTGTAACCCAGATTTACAGTTAAGACCAGAGCATAAAATTACTAATAATCACAGTAAATAACTATGGTGTCAAATAACGGTACCATATCAGTAACTGTACTAATAATTCTATAAGGTGACATGAATGTGAATAGGAGAAAAAAAACAAAATATTTAAACAAAAGGTTTATAGCCATGCTAGTGGCTCTGTGAGGCTTTTCTTAGCTATGATGATGGGCCCACTACTTTGAGTGGATGCATGTCTGAACCAGTTTTTTCATTTTAGTTAAGACATGTCACTAAAGGCTTAAAATAGCAATCTCATGTTGGCACTAGAGGTTAGGTTTCATGAGGTTTCTCGGATGACCATGAATGAATGCACAAATGATGTCAATCCAATAGTTGCTGAGATATTTCAGTCAGTCACTAAAGTGATGGGCCGACAGACACTGCCATCGATCCCCATATTAGCGAGTGAGGGGGACAGCTGATGAGGTGGATTGGTGCGTTACCATGGCCAGGTGGAAGACACCCCCCACTGGGCCCAGTGCGCAGGCTTCGGCAAGGAGTTTCTCTGTTCCCTTGAGTGTGCTGACATCATTGGTCGACACCAGCACCTCCACATCACGACTCTGCCATTCACGCACTCGCTTTGCTTGGTAACCTAGCAACAAATATGAAAAACTAGTTAGAGAAGCGCAAATCAGCCAAATTACTGTCACATAGTTAAAGGGTGGCTGTCTCTCAATTTATTTGTGCTCTATATAATTTAATGCAAACGCATGGATGTTGAAATGACTGAAATGACCATCCCTACTAGTAGCAGTGACGATAAAAACAGACTGAATGGAAATTTTAAAAAGGAAGAAAATACTGGCTGTAGCGTTGTCAAAAAAAGTATTTCAACTTAGAATATTTCCTTAATATCCAATGACATATTGTGCTCATTTTTTGATTAAATAGAGTAAATATATTGCATATTGGACCTTAAAAGATAATTAAAAAGTGCTGATCACAAAAAAACATTACTTTTAGTCCAGTGTTTAACTGAGGAGCACCTGCTGCAGCTTTGTGTCACCGTGCCTTACCGTTCCTAATGCCTGATCTGGAGGTCAGCACCAGTTTGCTGGCACCTCTCTCCGTCAGCCACTGTGCAAGCTCTAGACCGAAGCCCCCCAGTCCACCAGTGATAATGTACGAGTGGGAGGGGAGACAGAAGGTGCGACAGATAGCTGGAAAAGACAAAGGGGAAGCAGTTTGAACTGCCGAACCCATCTCTTCACAACGGACCTGTATGAAGAGAAGAACCAGGAAAAAGACACATAGTGTAGTATTTTCCAGTTATAGTCACACAATAATTATGTTAACTTAATAAGAAACTGAGGTTGCAGGTGTAAACTGAAACATCTACCAGGATTACTCTGTTTTCTTTCAAATCTTTCAGTGTCTCTTTCTACTACATCATAACAGATTGGTCTATTATTAACAATCTATACTCCCCTTACACTAATAGCAAAGGCTGAGGAAGGTCAGATGGGAAACTGACCTGCAGGAGGACCTTGCCAATGTGCTTGCCCTGAGCCATGTATCTGAATGCTTCTTCCACTTGGTCCCTCTCAAACACTGTGGTCTTTAGAGGCTGAACTACACCTCCAATAATGCCTTCCTTCAGCAGCTTGGACACTTCCTCCCACTCCTGGTTACCCTCTTCGAAGAGAGCATCCAGCAGAATGCCATGGAATGCCACATTCTTCAGGAACAGAGCCATGCCTGGAGAGATCACAACAACATTGTTCAGTGCTGACCATGCTGAAGATGAACCGAGCCTGAGTGTGTGAGCCTGCAGGTTTCTACTGACCCAGTGGAGAGTTGTTGGACAGGTCATATTTGCCAATCTCCAGGAATCGTCCATGTCTGGCTAGGCAGCGAATACTAGCCTGCAGTTTTTCCTCAGCCAGAGAATTCAACACCACATCCACACCTGAAAAAACAAAACAACACACACACTTGTTTTTTACTACGCTTAAAAACACTGTAAAGCTGTTTTTCAGGGGCTGCTTTCATTTTAGCAATCCTACAGAGAATTTGTTGACATTGGTATGTTGGTTACAATTCCTTAATACAGAAAGAAGTATCTGACCTTTGCCCTGTGTGTGGAGCAGGATGTGCTGTTCAAAAGAGGTGTCTCTGGAGTTAGCAAAGGACTCTGCTGAGAGCTGAGGGAACCTCTCCTGCAGGTAGGCCCGCTTCTCCTTTGAGCCTAGATAGGGTAAAAAGAGTTTTTATGAGATACCATATCACAATTATAATTATGACTTAGTAATTCACGATGCACTAATTCTCACAATTTCTACATGATCATAATATGAGGAAAAAAACTTTCACTGGTGGTGGATTTTGGCAGAAATGGGCTTTTATATAAAAATAGGATAAGACCGTCAATAAGAAATCATATCAGAGCTCATTTTCTGTCACAATGACAGTGTTATGTAAGTGTTAAATACTTACCAACTGTAGTGAAGACTTTACATTTCTTGCTGAGTGCTATGGCGATGGCAGCCTGGCCGACGCCCCCTGACCCAGAGTGGATGAGAACAGTCTCTCCGGGTCGGAGCCTGCCGCGCACCACCAGGGAGTAGTAGGCTGTGGCGTAGACCACTGGCACTGATGCTGCCTGCTCCAGTGTCCTACACACATACACACACACAGACACACAGAATTATTTGTTATTATATAGTATGATGTAACGATAATTTATGCTGTTGTCAGAGCACCCATGCAGAAACTTAATTTTATAATAAGAGCAGAAAGAGGAGAGACCCTTGTTTACACAAGGATGATCAGGCTCATACTGCTACTTGCAATCTGACTACACTGACTGTACATTTACACTGTTTGGTCTTTGTAACACACAATTTAAATGTGACACTGACCAGCTTGAGGGAACATCCCAGAGGAACCGCTTGTCAGCATCGACACTTGTTGCCAGGCCTCTGGCAGGCAGCAGCCCCATCACACGCTGACCAATGCTGTCACGACCAGAAAATTCCATACCCAACATGCACTGCTGAAGAGCTAGGTCACCTACAAGATGTATAATCAACAGGAGTGGTAAGTTGTCTAATTGTGGGTGCTTGATGTACAATTGGTCCACTGTTACTTGACATTTTGTTTAGTATAATAGTTACCTACAAGATGCTTGGGTTAGTACTGTAATAAAAATCAAGACTGAATGCATATATTGTGTCTTCACCCTGTACCTGGAATAGCATCTGGTGGCAATTTTCCAGTGGCCAGCATTATATCTCTGAAGTTGAGTGAACTGTAGTAGACGCGACACAGTTGCACGTTTGGGTTGCTGGTCACAAAGTGGCGGAGTGGGGAGGCAATCCAGCGCAGAGAAGAGAGGTCACCTCGAGTCAGCACATTAACGTAGGCCTGCTCGGTCAATTCTTCATTTAGATCTGACAACCAAAAAATACAGACAATTACTTTAATGTAACTATAAGCCATGGGCACATCAAACATTTTGAATGGGACTTATATGCATTAAACTGATCTGAATAAATTCTATCTGACTAAATATGGTTTAAGTGGCACTGTTGGTACCAACACTTTCTAAAATCTCAAATCCAAATCTCCGGGAAAAAAACCTAGTTTTAGAAATACATTTAAAACAAAAGATTTATTTTAACATGTGTTTAAGGGATGTCACAGATGACAACGTCTAACAGAATAAAATACATCCATGAATTTTGCCTATAATCAAAGAAATGCATTTCTGAACATTTAGATTGTCCATGATTTGGCTACACAGTGGTATATGTGCAGCCAAAGCTGACTAGTACTGCTACAACAATTACTGTATGTCCTATGCAGCATGACAAATATATGTCCAACTAGTTGTTGGGCAGACAAGGACATAGGACAACCTAAAATGTTAATTTGAAGAAATGAATTCCAAAAACAAAAAAAACACAGCTGCTATCCCGGCACTAAAACTTCTAAAATAGCAATTGTCTGCGCTGCTTTCCCTATGAAGTTTAATTATTTTAGAGGATTTCTTTTCACAAAATAAAGTGGTTTGCCACCACTGTTGTACTGTTATGACAAAATATCTGTTATCAAAATAACTCAAACATAATGGTTGTGGTGGACAACAATGTCGGGACCATATTAATCTAAATAGAACCAGAATAAGTGACAATTTGATATTTTGGTACCCTGAGTGATGAGCTGGTGCCTGAAGACACCCCAGTGTCCGTCTCTGAACACGTTCATAACCAGATCCCCTTCCAGCACCGACTGAAGGCTCGGTGTTGCTGAAGACTCGTTTAGATTGGACACAAACGCACAGCTGGTAACATAAAAAGGGAACACAGTACAAAAACCAATGAATTACAATGGATACAACATGGAAAGATAGGGTACAAGAAGCTTAAAAAATGAATGGTGGTAAGAATTATGTGATGTCTGTCTTATAATACATGTAAGAAAGGTAGTTATAGTTTATATGTAGTGTTTTAAAGCTATTTTGTGGGATTTGCCTTTATGTGATAGTACAGTAAAACGGGCGAGAAAGACTGGGGGGGGAGAAACGACATGCAGCAAAGGGCAGAGAGTCCGCGTCCAACCAGGTCGGCTGTGGTAAGGGCTAGTGATTTACTTTACTTACTTACTCTTACAGTTTATTGTGTTAAGTGTAACATTCTGGTACTGTGACAAAACTTGCAGTTTGTATGGTTGACAATAGGTCCTACCGTATTCGGTTGCCACCTGGCTCCTGGCGTAGACAGTTGACCATTCCCACAATGCCACAGTGGGCATGAGACGCAGTCAACCATACTGGAGAGTCCGATGACTCTAACATCGTTGCCTGAGCATAGAACACACAGTTATGACTAATGTCACATTTGTAAATGAACGACCAAAGAGGTCATGGTTTCCATGTATTTATCATGACTCCCTTTTAAGTCACTAACTGCCAAATGCCAGACACATACAAACATAGAAGGATATAGAACGTACCTTGAGAGTTTCCACCCACTCGTAGTTGGTGCTGTCCACAGGTAGGAAAATGGGCCGTTTGCCTGGAGAACGACGGCGGCACAGAAAAAGGGCTGAGCCGTAAAAAGACTTCCTTACAGTCACCAGACTGAGGGATGCCTCAGAGATCACCTTCTCCCACTCAGCCTGGTAAAAAGGAGGGAGATAATATTAGCAAAAATATAACCTTCCGCTCAGATATTCAATGTGATTTTAGAATCTCAACATGTGACTGAATAGCTGAATGAGAAATTATTTCTTTATCTAATATTATTAACTTTGATCTTCCAGCTTTGGGGTTTAAAATCAGAATAATGATTCTATCGAACTGCTGTTTTATTGTAAGAGACACCATCATTGTGATGTCTATAAGATACACAAAAAGGAAGTGTTTGGCAGGGTAAAAAAAATCATTGGCACTGTCTCTACTAACCTGTGTGAGCAGTCCTTGCTGGCAGGTGCTCTGAGCAGTGCTGGAAAGGAAGGCAACTGTTTCCCCCAGAGTCTCTCCCTTCAGCAGTGTGTGGAGGAGAACAAACCCCCCTTGTTTGGCTCCGGAAGCCAAATTTGCCAAAAGAAGTCCGGGATCCGTCATTAGAGGGCCCCAGGCATGGTTACACACCACAAGGTCTGCCCCTCCTAGTATACTTCCAGGAGCCGGGCTCATCAAGGGGTCCCACTGAGCCGAGGCGACTGCCAGCTCCTCCAGGGTGGCCTGGTGGGGGGTCAGAAGGTCTAGGTTGGTCGCTGTGGCAGTATAGTCCACACGCAGCAGGGGCTGGATGTTAAGGAGCGCTACCACACGAGAAAAGAGCTGACCATCATTGGAGAGAGCCTGGTGGGGTAAGAGAGGTGAAGAGGGTTAACACATTTCTGAGACAATAGCAGAATTTAGTTCTAGTTTTTTTTTTAAATAGTTTCAATCTTACCTCCAGGACTTTAATCTTGCCGGGCATGATGTTTTCTAGGGTGGTGTCCAGGCAGTGTCTGAGGGCATGGTTGTCTAGCAGGCCCTGCAGCAGCCCGTCCTGCAGCAGACATGCCCTCTCCTTCTCCACAGTCTGTTCTAGTTCAGATCGAAGGTTCCCGTTAAGCTCCAGGCTGCAGAGCAGGGCCAGCAGCCGCACCAGGGAGGGCTCAGAGGGCTCTGGGCTGGGAAGAGGGCCGTCTGACTCCCCTTGTAAGCCGGGGATGGAGAGCTTGACACCATGGGGGGCCAACTTTTGTTGCAGTCTACAGATTAAACCTAGATGGAGAGAGTGGGACAAATACTTAGAGGGACATGTAAAGGCAGATGATACAAGCAACACAATGGGCTGATAATCGAGATAAATTAATTTTTTTCAATTTTTGTAATTGAAGTGCAGGGCCCTTAACATTTATTACTACTTCACACTCTCTTTTTCAAGTAGGAGAAATTGCTGCCTTGTAACACCTAAAACCCGAATTCTGATCGCTAATGCAGAGTACTGAAAAGGATGCTACACCTAAGTTGGAATCTAGAAATAAATACAAACTCTCCAGACACTCAGAATCAAGTCTCCTCAACATTGTAAATACATGAATGTTCACTGTAATACACTAACAAATATGTTTATGTACTTTCTGTAGTCAGTCAAAGTTGTGCATTAAATATTTATTTTTGAATATTTGCTTTAAATAGGATCCAAAATTAGAGCTGTCAATGAAGTTATGAAAAGTGATACAGTCCCAAAGACAGTTTTTTTTTTTTTTTTCCTTCTATTGTACCTTTACAGAGCCTCAGCTGTTGAGCAAGTTTCACATTGGATGCCAGGCACTCTGTGTCCACATAGGGAACAAACACAAACTCCTCTAGGGTGGGGGGACTCTGCTGCTGCTGTCGACGGGGGGCCACAGTGGCGTGCAGACCGCAGATCTGGACTCCGCCAGCAACAATGTGGTCTAGGCAGTGATTTACGTGGACATCCATCGCTACGGAAATGAGAGAAAAGTAAAATTTGGAGTTAAGGACTCCAACATAAACAACCTGTAAAATTATTTTAAAATTATGTTTGGGTCTCATGAACATTTCTGTGTACTGCTAGACTCTGTCTATATTGATAAATTCTTTACAAAAGATATAGTCAACCTGCTTTTATTGTACAACAAGTTATTTCTTTTTCATCCTTAGACATGATTCTGGTTATCATAATTTCTAAAACAGCGGATTTAGTGTCACCATTCATTTTTATGTGGCCTGTGCTGTAAGGCTTGGTGATTTATATATTCGATGAAACACAAGCACATTTCAGGGTAGATTCATGTGCAGACACACATGATGAAAATACACACACCTTGCTTCCCATCAGTGTAGTTGCACACCTTCTCCAGATGGATAGTTGGATCAACACACACTGAGCGGATCCTAGTGGGCAAACGCAGACTACGACCCGAAAGCCCGGCCACAATCATCTGCAGCATGGTGTCCAGAAAGGTCACCCAGTTCCCTGTCCACTCCAGTTTCCCACTATTTCCTGAAAATGACCAATCACATGACAGTAGCCAATCAGCAAAAAAAATAAAAAATTACACCAATGCATTACTTTTTTATTATTATAAATATTAACACAGTACAGTGGACACACACACACACACACACACACACGACTTTGAAGTGTGTGATAATTGTGTTTTTTCAAAGTCTTATACTTCAACATAAACTGAGACTTTCTTGAATTGCAAAATTATCTTTTAAAAAATCATGGCTCAATTCAAACGGGATAAAAGAATAATTTGTCTTTCCCCATTCAGTATCGTTAATATTAATTACCGTTAATGATGCCGCTTGACAGAGCAAGATACAAGGCCGGATTAGTACCCCCAGGGGCCCCTGGGCAATGAAGCTCATGTGCCCCCCTCCCCACCCAACATTCATGCCCTCCAAAGCAAACTGCAGGCAGCCCACCAGACAGACCACCCACCCACACACACACCTGCATTATTGGACTCCAAGATGCCTTGGAAGGTCTTGCCATAGTCATAGCCGCGCAGTCGTAGCTCTTTGTAGATATCATGTGCTGTGAGTTTCATTTTGGGGTCACCCTCGTTGTTGGCAGCTTTCTGATTCATCTGACTACGGAATGAGTCTAGGGCTGCATCCTCCAGAATGCTCACCTTACCTGAAAATCACATAGAACAGAGTAGATGGCAACGATTAATGGGAAGACTAAATTTTCACATGTGCCAAAGGGCAAAGAGCTGTTTTCTAGAATTTTGTATTTTCTCTGGTCTATCTAGCTGCCTCATGCATAATTTTTATTTTTTTAAGAGTTTTGCAAATTAATTGGCTCCACTTCGGTTAGAGGCATTTTGAGAGGCACTGGAGAAGGGCACACTAACACCAACATTTAGGCAGGCTTTTAATAATTTCCTAGCTTCCTAAAAAAAAGGTAAAGACCCAGAAGACTGTTTAAGGCTTGTTTGAACAAAATACCGAAAGTCGAATACAATTTTAATAGTAAAAATATTTTTTTTTTAAATATTTTGCTTTGTTAGCTAATCTCCCTCTTCTTGCCATGGCCTGGACAATAACTTAGTGGGAGAAACACAAGGCGTTATGAGGTCTAAGCTAACATTACGTAACGAGTAACATTAGTAAATTACAGAGCTAACATTACGTACTGAGGAAAATTAGTACAAGGAGTGACAAGCTGCGGCTCTAACTGTTAAGGATGGGAAATAGTTTTAACATGACTTTAAAATAGACACCCATCAAGCCAAAGTGCTTATATGTGGGGTTTTTAAAGATTTTTTGGGGGCTTGACTTTGTTTTTTTGGACAGTTGAAAAAAACTGTTGCGTGGTAATGTTAGAAGTCCCTCTAGTGGACAAACGGTGTAACAACAACCACATGCTTGTAGCGGCATTGACAATGCATAAGCCTGAGTAGAGTAGTACATATTATTTAACAGGCTGCAATTGTGCATTAAATATTCAATATTATTTGAATATTTAAAAAAATATCAAATGGAATTTGAATGGTATTATAGAGGAAGATTGACAGTTCTAGTAAGAATTACAGCCCAATTTCCCTAATGCAGGTAGATGTCAAGATTATTTCAAAAATGTTTGCAAATAGATTAAATAAAGTTATTACTTTTCTAATTCAGCCTGATCAGGTGGGGTTTATTGGGGGCGTGGCTTGTCAGTTTATATCAGGCATCTCATTAATACTGCATGGTCTGTTGCTGATAGACAATCCCCAATTGCTGATATTTCTCTTAATGCTGAAAGGGCATTTGAAATGGTTGAATGTGGCAATATGTAAAAATGTATGGGTTTGGCAGCATTTTTATAAAATGGATTAAGGTGCTGCATAAGAACCCAAAGGCTGTAGCGCAAATTAACTGGTTAATTTCTGAATATTTTGCTCTTTGAAGGGGTAAAATACAGGGTTCACCTCTTCCTTCTTGTTGTTTTGTTAAGCCATAGAGCCTTTGGCAACAGCCACAAGGGGGAAGACTATCTCCCTAGGTTTCATGGTAGGAGGTGTAGTGCACTAAATTATGCTTTATGTTTTTTATATCCGAACCTAGCAGATCAATAACCCTTAATACTATTGAGGATCATTAACTCTCTCAAATACATTTCAAAGACCGATTAATAGAGGGGGGTTCAGCCTTACAAAGTTGTTATATTGTTACTAGGCTTTTAAGTTAAGGCTTCTGGCCCACTTGTCACTTCCTCTTGAGAGAGCCCCACCCTAGTATTGTAATGAGCTAATTATTTGATTTAATGATCTGTTCTTGCCCCATTATCGCCCTTGTCTGCCCTCATGTATGGTGAGGCAAAAACATCCCACTTAAATGTGGTTTGGACCAGAGTGGCCCGGCTGTTTGAACTGGATCCATAACTAAATACTACATCGAGTGTGAATTTCTGGGACGGGACCACCACGTCCAGAAACTGCCCTGTTTATTTGCACCGTCAAAAACGCTGTATAAAAAAATATTACCTACCACTGACTGCCAGGTTTCCATTCTCTGAAACCTCAAACTTGTTGGTGGCAGGCATGAGATGTACCTTTAACTGGACAGAGCCTGAAAGGCACAGAAAGGGAAGAAAGAAGACAGACAGAGAGGTAATCAGAAGCTCATCAGTCTACAACAATAAAAGACTTACCCCACATGCTCAAACCCCTGTTGCTCTACTCTGCTCTTACCAGTTTTTGGCAGGATGGTGGCCCTGTGGATTGTAACGTCTTCAAAGATTACAGGTGTGCTTTCCATTACAACCCCCAGACTTCTCACCAAGGTACGCCAGGCCAGCACCAAGTAACCAGTTGCTGGGTATAGGACACGCCCATCAATGCAGTGTCCAATTAGGTAGTAGTCTGTAGACTCTGGGTTTATGTCTGTTGTTGGTCAAACAAGAGTTGGACACAGAGCACACCAAGTGATCAAATACAATAGCCCAGTTTTTTTTTTATATTACAGAAGGAACGAAGGAAGATGAGGAACTGCTTTTTATTCTGGACGTCCATTTCTTACCGATATTATAGACAAATGTAGAATTAGATCCTCCTGAGCCATAGGAAAAATCCTCTACCTTGGGGACATCCCAGGTCTGGGCATGGTCCCATTGTACCAAAGGGGAGATGAGAGGGGTACCAACAGGCACAGGGTACTCCACCGCTGGGCAGAGGCTGTTAGCATCCACGTTGATGCTAAAGAGGGGCATAAATAAGAATTCTAAAGCCAAGCAGTGTGGTAATTTTGTAACACAAAAAATAGGTTTATTCTTGCATAACCACTGTCAAAAGTTATGGATGGTACCAAAAGATCTACTCCATTCCGTCCTGTCTTTTACTGCAGTCCGCAATTGGTGCAGACATAACATTGGCTACATTTACGAGTACCCTAAAGTATCTGAAGCTGCTTTTAAGAGTGCTCAGAGAAGAAGCAGACAGCAGGGTTCACTGCAAAGCCCATTTGGAGCAACAGCATCCCCCCCCCCCCCAA
>NC_048427.1:18510864-18596003 GCF_013103735.1 Etheostoma cragini | reverse complement strand
CCCCCCCCCCCCCCCAAACTACACCAACAGTTACTAAATGCAGAAAGATTGAGGCATTTACTGACCCGCTCATGTAGATTTTGCCAATGTTTGTGAGAAAGAACTCAAGGTTGTCGGTGTGGCCTCTCTTCATCAAAGGGAGGATGGAACACGTGGACTTCAAACTGCGCTTCAGGATGGCCTGTGCAAAAAAAAAGGGTAAGAAAAATGTTTATTGTTTATTGAACGTTTATTGCCTGAAGTTAACTTGGTTGGCAGGTGGTCCAACCAGGTGAATTTTAAAATTCACCTGCCACAGGAATTGCTGTGTCTCTAGGATCCTATCCTGTCCTATTCATAGTAGCCTACTCGTGGACATTGCACCGTTATCACAGGCTGTAGTAGGGAGGCCTGCCTCGATAGTCCAGCATAAAGGCATAGTTTCCTATGCTGGGCTGGGACACACGTTCATACAGTTTGATGAAGTATCCTGCTTATTGGACTTACAATAATGTAGCTGTCCTCAACTTAGGTCATCCTGTACATCTCATCTGAAGCTGTTCCTGAACCCACCGTGTGTTATTGTGGGAAACCGGAGCACCCGGAGGAAACCCACGCAAACACGGGGAGAACATGCAAACTCCACACAGAAAAACCGGAACGACCAGGATTTGAACCAAGAACCTTCTTGCCGTGAGGCAGAAGTGCTAACCACTTAGCCACCGACTTACCAAAAATGTGATGGGGGGCCCCGGCTGTCAATCGATGTCTTCCAGTGATGCGGGCCGGACATTGGTCCGGGCCCGTAAGCAACTAGGCTTACTAAACTAGGCCGTTTATCGAAAGGTACGCGTCCAAATTACTCAATTCTCATTGGCTACCTGCCAATGCGGAAGGTAGATTGACAGTGTTACCCGCCAGTTTCAAAATCCATCCGCATTTGGCGGGTGTTCGGTTGTTAATTTCAGAAACGGAAATTATGTATGTGGCTATTTGCATGGTGAGATCCAGAACAGGCCCTTCGTGTATCAGAAGTATTGACACACCACCCATATTGCGTCGTTTAAAGCCTGTGGTTCACATGTGATAGAAGAAGCTGAGAAAATGTGTGCGTACCTGCAGCAGAGCGTGAGGCGCTATCTCCACCACCACAGCGTTTTCAGGCACCAGACTGAGGCCCTCGTGGAACAGCACAGGGCTCACCAGGTTGTTGACGTGGTAGTCAGCCGAGCTGTACAGAGCCAGAGGAGAGTCCCACTCAGATTCAGGGATGCTGGTGCTTACCCAGCGGGGGGAACGCTGCCGTGGCTCCTTGATCACCTATAAACAAGGTGACACTTTATATTATTTATTAGTATTCAAATACCCCATTCCTATTCAAGTGAATGACAAATCATGGAAACTTTTGACTTGTACCGTTCTATAATTTACTTAACATGTTCAAGGTTGAGCTTTCCACCGCCTTTATAAAGCTGGATGGTTTAACGAATTGGAATGCATCAAATTTAATTGTTATATTTTGTGAGTAAAATCTGAATAGGAAAAGTAATCAGTAATATGTCTCTATAAGGTAAAGGCAGTAGAACAAAGTTGTCCAAGTAGAAGTTTACAGTGAGTCAGTGGTTTACAGTTGTACCTCATATGTGGTAAGTTATCTTGAGGGTACAATAGTTCTGGAAAAAGCTGCAACATCAGCCCATTCTGAACAGGCACATTTCGAAGGGTTACTGCACTAGTACTGTTGAACCATAGCAGAGCTACTTACCTTCTTTAGGGCAGCCAGCAGGGTTGGAGCAATGGAAGCCATGTAGTAGGAGTGGAAAGCGACACCAGCGCTGCGCACCTCCTTTGCAAACACTCCCTGCTCTTTTAGCTCAGACACAAATGTACTGATTGCATCCTGATGAAACACACACAAACCAAACCTGTCAAGAAACAATATGCTGCACCTGGGAAAACCTAGATTATCAAAGGTCAATGTATCAATGCTTACATTAGATATTAGTGTAGCTATTATGCCTGTACAACAAGACATTGGTTTTACTTAAAACATCATGGAATCCTTTGTGTTACTGCAATGATAATTAACAACTAGTTGTTGGCCAACTGCTATAATCTTCATTCTTCTCTTCCTGTTGTCCTCACTCAGAAAAAAAGTTACAGATTTAATCTTCAAGTGAAAAAGTGTTTCCAAAGCTGTAGTATTTAGCAAAAGCAATGGTAACATTTAAATCCTGATCATAAGTCTAATTTAGAACAAAGTCTCTCTAACTTTGCAATTTCTAGGATACAAGTAAAATTCCTGAAAAAAAAAAAAAATGGAAACAAAATGATGTAAGTAAACTTTATTTGGTAATGACTTATTTGAAGGTGTGATCATAAGACTGACAAGATACTGTCATTGATATTGTAATTTTGATTATTCATGACTGTCATTAAGTGTCATCCAGTAAATTATGACACTTTTAATGCAAAGTTAGCATTGTCCAAGGTGTCTTTGTCATGGCAACTTGACATTTACAAAGACAACAGTCTGTGTTATGACAACTTGACATTAAACTAGACAATACAACCTGTTAATGTCTTTGTAATGACAACTTGACATTAACCTTGACAACATAAATATGTCATGACAGGCCCAATTATCAAACTTTGATTAGCTTTAGCTGTTAACATTACATTAAACTGAATAACTTCCTCAACCTCAAGTAAAGGTGAACCATTTGGACTTGTTATTAAGACGTCTTAAAAAGTTATAAGACCAGTTTAAAGACAGTTCTGAGATGATTTATTGAGTTTTGAGACTTGTTGCTAACTATACTCAGATGCCATTAGCTCTGTTAACTGTGACGTTACAGCTGTTGAATTATCTAACTGATTTAGCCCCGGGCTGCAAAGAGCTAATCCGGAAAAGAAAACCATCTCAGTAACATTAGTGCATTCCTTGTTGTAAACTGGCCTCTTGCGTAAGTCTCGGAGGCTGTTTTTAGTCTCAGTTTGGCAACACCGACTCTTCCACCATGCTAGCTAAGGCGCTAGCATGGTGGAATGGATTGAATCTGAATCGCTCTGAAACTGCCTGGTGGAAACCCAGCTTAACGCACATTGAGCGCTATAAGCTACTGTAAATGCTAATCAATATCTGTGACACGACAAGTCCTTCCCCCCTCGTTGCCGTTGTTGGTTTGATTGGTTAGGTTTAGACATTAGGAGTCCGATAGTTTAGGGTAAGAATACCAGGGTTGGCCAGGGAAAAGTAGTGCGGGACAAGTCTTCACCACCATATTTGCTCTGCATTAGCTGTTACCAGAGCTTTTGGTGTCGGTTACTACATGGATGGGACCAAACAAAGTGGTGACCAGTTTTACGATAATCCTAAAGCTAACTTTAAATGTTCAAGGCAAAATATATATGACACAATTACAATGCTCTCATTAAAGCCAATGTAAAAACCATCCGCTTAATGACAATTTAAGATAATGCTACACATAGAGCTAAATAGTTTATAAAAGTTTGATAATTGGGCCCATCATTATTCATCATATCATAAATCATCATATTTATGACATGCATTTATGGTTATGTTGTCGAGGTTAATGTCAAGTTGTCATGGCAAATAATTGGAATATGCTATCTTTGTATTAAAAGTGTCATAATTTTTTGAATGACACTTAACGACAACATTCATAAACACTTAAAATGACTCCTTCATGTTCATGACAGATGTCATGTCATAATAATGACACCCCTTCAAATAAAGTGTTACCCTTTGTGATTATACAAAAATGTAAGCAAATGGAAATTAAACCTTTCCAAGGATAAAGTATGTTTAGTGTTATCAGACTTCGTTTCAAGATCTCTACGAACAACAAAGTCTAATAAAATGTTTGACCTGAGGACCAGAGATGGTGACGGTGTCCTCAGCATTGTGGCAGGCTGGGACCACTCCCTTAGGACATTGAGCCATACACTCCTCCCAGGTTAACCCTGAAACACAGACAGCAAGCACTAAAGTAAAACATATGCAAAAGAAATAAATACAAAAAAATCTGTAATTTAGCTTTACTTGACCTGTTTAAGGAAAGAACACAGAATTGAATGAGAACTTCCATGTACATGAAGACATGAAACCGATTATCCATGAACATATTTAACTACATATCTTAACTAATTAGTTAAAAGAATTTATCATTTCTAAGGGTTTTAACCCTTAGGTCAGCTGTATTGCCCGCGATACAAACATATGTTTTTTTTTTTATATTCACAGATCAATACAGTGTAGAGACTTTTTTTTTTTAGTTTAGAAGCATAAAAGCCTGCAGTTTCAAGGAGGTCCTCTCACAATTGTAGCCCATCCAGATGCTTTTTTTTCATCCATCATGGAATTAAAGCCACTTTATAACAAATAAATCCTAATTATGAATTCATAAATCTAATTACAAATCTGTTTTGCTCCGCAACCTTTTAACCCAGGCTCACATAACCCAGCTCATAATGATAATACTCCATTCACCCAAGATCCAAGATGGCATTGACTGACGGGTCTATGAACCCGTCAGTCAATGCCATCAGTTTGTCAGCTGAATGTGGTGTTTAGTCAGCCAATAGAAAACCCTAGCAGGACCGACATGTATTCAGTCAACGCATTGTCATGAACAGGTCCATATGATATTGTACAGAAATGTATGCACACCAAAACCTATGATACCCTACGAAATTAGGAGAATGCCTGGCTGGCTACGAGAGTGCATAATTTGGGTTTCTGATGTTCCAATGAATTAGAGATTTTTGAAGTGTAAAACTATTAAACCCTCATTATCAGGCCATTAATGAGTTCACAATGTCTTTTTTCTATTTTTTAAGCTGTACTGAAGCTTAATATTTTTACTTTTTAAATCCTGACTCGTTCCTCCAATTGGATTGTAGAACTTCAAACTTAAAATAAATATAAAATACTCAGACAAAAAGGTAGGCATGCAGTACTTAGACTTAGAAGATGTTTTCAAACCAAACTAGACAGTGTGCGTATTTCATGAAATGGGGAATCACTGTACTTACCGACAGCAGCCATGCCTCCTGGAGGAAGGTTGGCCTCCTTGATACAGCGGCCTCTCCAGTAAGCAGCCAAGATGGCCTCACTATGGCTGAGGGAACCGTCAGCGTAGCCACAGGCCAGCTCTCCCACTGAGTGTCCTACAATGCCATCAGGACGCAGACCCAGCTTAGTGAGGAGGTCAATCTCAGCTATCTGTTATAAGCCACAGAACACAAATACAATTTAGCTGGATAAAGCTAAAGATGTTGGTTGTCGATGGTGGTGCTCTTGTTGTTGCTGATGTTTTAGGGTATTTTCAAAATGTTCATGTCTAAATTATACATTTATTTTTATTGTTTTAGACCGCTCTTGAGTTGTTTTAATGTACCATTTAGTTGGTTTATAGGGGGAGGTCTTTTTATGATTTGTATAAAAAAGAACATGCTTGAGTTCAATTTGGTAACTTGTATCCCTTAGTAACTGTTCTTTACAAGTACTGCAGCAAAAGAACATTTAAAAATACAAGCAAGTATATTCAAAATATGGAAAATTATTATTAATTCATCATCTGTAACTTTGGTAAACTACATAAAAGGACTTTTATCTAAATACAACACAAATATATATACAGTATATCAGCACTTTGTGTGAGGAGCTCTACCCTGTAGTTCATATCGAAATAGCACCAATTTGCCAGGGTTCCCACATCTAACTCTCTCCACACTACCTGTATAGCTGCGAGGCCAACGAAAGCATGAACAGTGTCTTCAAAAGTGGCATCATCTGCCTCCATGAGTAGCCGAGACACAACCAGGCCGGTGTCCTTCAGCGCTGTATCTGATCGCAAGATGGACTCTCGGAAGTCTGGCAGCTGCATGAGACTGCGGCCCATACCCGCCCACTGTGTTCCCATACCTATTAAAACAATGAACAGTCACACACCTAATCCATTAAATATCTATAAAATGGAACATGCCAAAAATTCCAATGGACTTAAAAGGCACATACAATGAGTGGTCAATTCTAGTATTGAAAAATGACAACTCTTTCCAAAAAACTGTGTTCAGACAGAAATGATAGTCCACAAACTGAACTGTTTAACTTCTTTCATTGAGAGTTCTTTCTACAAAAAAAAAAGTCATCTTGCTCTATAGATAATAAAAAACAAATTTAAATCTGTATTTCATCCACCTTTTCATTTGGTGACTCACCTGAACAGATGTACCAGAGTGGCCTGGCAGTGGCCTGTACCTGCTGCACCTCCATGACATCACTCTGAGAGCCAATTAAAGCAAAGCCCCTGTGGGGCATGCTGGCAGTAGAAACACCTGACACCTCATTCAGCAAAGACAGGAAGCTGTCATCTGCGGTGTGTTCCTTCCCCTTTTGGAGCATGGCCTTCACAGCGGCCTCCGTACGACCACAGGCCTGAAGCAGCCTTGGAACTGTCCTGGGCAGCGCATTCGCATGAGCTGGTTTCTCAGCTGGACGAAGGATCACATGGACATTTGAACCTCCAAATCCAAAGGAGTTGATGCCTACAATGCCGCCTCGGATGGGAATAGGCCGGTCAACAACTTGAACCCGACCATCGGTAAGGGCTGGAATGTCAGGGTTAGGAGAGTTGAAGTGCAGATTGGGAGCCCAAACTCCTCGCTCCATAGAAAGCACCACCTACGTGTAGGATAGAAAACCCTCAATAAAGTGAAAATAGTCTAAAACAATATTTCTTCAACATTGTCCAACCACAAAAATTATCAATCCAGCTGTTTCGGTCCTTCTATTTTTGCAGTGAATGGATAATTAATTGAACAAAACACTTTTACATTAAGCAGGTGAGCAAATGGGATTTAAATTAGACAACACTTTGCTCCAGACGTGGTCTGAACAAATCAATAAAAACTTGCAATTGAAATATAACTAAGATGTAAAAAAGGATGTTGCCATTTTGAATCTTCTGAGCAGCCAATAAAAAGAGTGCTGACACTCTCACCTTAGCCAGGGCAGCCAGACCAGAAGCAGGTTCGGGATGGCCCATGTTGGACTTGGTGGACCCAATGAGCAGAGGCTCTCGCTTTGATTGACAGAACACACCGACGATGCCGTTTACTTCCTGTGGGTCGCCAACCTGCACATAGAGAGCAGAGATGCTACAAAGGTGAACTCTTCTTCTAAGTAACATTAGAATCAATTATCTGTCTTGTTATGCAAAGACCGGCACTGAAAACAGAACAAAAGTGGGATTAAGAAACTAGACCAGAGTGCACCGACCTTTGTTCCTGTGCCGTGGGCTTCAATGTATTCCACCTCCTCTGGACTTATATTTGCCTCCTGGTAAAGAGAACTAACCAGCCTTTGCTGCATCTCGCCTGAAGGAAATGTTACACCTGAGAGACCAAGAGGAATGTGTCAGGACAAGTATGATACACCATCTCGTAACTGCTACTGTCACCCATCACATCGGACATTCAAAAGTTGGCATTTCATTTTTTGATTGCCGTTACTGAGATGTAACCCAATAAACCACTTACTTACGTAACCACTTACTTACGTATGCAATTGAAGGTGCTATTGAATTTTCTTTCAACTGTTGTTGTTCTCTATGCAACAATATTGCTAGGTTTATTATAACATTATTTTATTTTTGAATGTCTGGCTCACTAAAATTAATCTAACAAGGCAAGAAACATGAGTCTGGTGAGCAAAAGCTTATCCAATTGATCTAAATAATGTTTGAGGTCTCACATTGCCAGAACTATCTCCACAGCGCGGTGGAGGGGTAACGCTCTGGCTTGTATGTATTTTTTTTTAAATACACTAAAAACAAATCTCAACCGTAATGTGGCTAAACCCTGGATGCAGCAACTTCCCTTGCAAAAATAGAAAAATTGGCAAAATGTTTCAATAGTCGAAATCAAAAGCTCATTTCAATCAATTCTTGATTTAAAATCAAAATCCTGACACCCCTACCATCTGCCTTCTTAATTGATTATCGTTAGAGGTTCAGTGAAAAACCTAAACTGGATGCAGTGATCATGTATCACAGCATGAGCTTGGAGTTAACAGGTTCCGTTTGCCTCCTCACCCTGCTCTTTGTATCCGTCTGTGTTGTTGCCAGCATTGACCACTGTGGCATAGACCCTTTTAGCCACAGACCGCTTGGTCAGCAGCACTGCCACTGCTGCCTCGGAACGGCAGTATCCGTTTCCTAGCCAAAATGATAGAAACAACAACTTTATATTGGCATACACACACGTACTTTACACAGAGTGTATCAACAAGTATACATAATTAAATAAATATGAATAGGCTTCTAAGCAAATAGTGATGAAAGAGACACAAGCTTTAAGATAAATTCTATGCTAATGAGAGCATTGCTGGAGAAATGACAGTAAACAAGGGGAAATTAGAGAAGTGTCCCCAGCCAACTATCTGTTACCTGATGAGTCAAAGGACTTGCAGGTCCCCTCAGGACTGAGCATGCCCAGTTTCATAAACTGCACCGAGGTATTTGGCTTGAGCAGCAGGTTGACGCCTCCCACCAAAGCAGCATCACAGTGGCCCTGGCGAATGCTCTGGAAGGCATTTTCTAAAGCCAGCAAGCTAGAAGAGCAGGCTGTGTCGATGGCAGTGCTGGGGCCTAAAGAAGAGCAGGGTGGATTAGAGATAGAAACCACATATGCAGAAAAGGATATTCAAGAGTACATGCGGGTTTTCTAAATGTGAAAAGGCTTAAGTTGACTTAATTACAATAACTTCAATTTAGTAAGCATCAGCTACCACTGAACAGGGTAGAGTATGTCTCTGTAAAAGCTGAACAATAGTCTAAATCAACAGCAAAAAGGTTTTGAATATATAAATCTGCATCTACTTCGAGGTCTGATTGGAAATACACTTAGCGATAGAAAATCACATTAATGTTAGCAATTAAAAAAAATAAAAATAAAAACTTGAGTGGAATTTTTGCAGCCATGCATACGATTATTTTTACAACAATGTACAAAAGTGAGACGAACCAATGACCAGTAAGTTATGTTCATCCAAACTAATAGGTTCCTTTAGCTTTACAAAAAGGCTAAATACCATCAAATGCGGGATCTGTAACTGTCACTACATGTCCATGTATATGTGTATCTATCAATGGTTCGAACGACGCAATGTGTTAAAGAGTTATGACAGTTTGTTGGAAAATGCTTTGGCAATGCACAATGTGTTAAAGAGTGATGACAGTTTGTGGGGCAAGACTTTGGCAACCAATTACAGGACAGCAATATGGCATGTGAAAAAAACAAATGCGCTGTGTACTAACTTCGGTTATGACTGTAAGGGATGACAGATCAGCGTAAACCAGGATGAATGAAAACTTTGTAGTGGCTTCCATTACAGAAGCTCTAAGCTGAAAGATATCTCGCCACATGGTAGCAGCATTGGATCCAGATGTGCACTAATGCAGAGCAACCACTGCTATACTGACATGCCCATTATTGTCATGGTTTGGATCAGTTCTAGGCCAGCAAAAAAACTGACAAAGGAGACTAACAGATATAAAGTAGTCCAACAGTTAACAGACACCTTAAAGCAATTTTTTCATGTGTATGATGTAATGTCAGTGGGATGAGAAGAAAAATATTGATGCACAACATTGAAGCAGACCAGGAAGAGATAAGACTTATTTGACATGTGCTGGATGAGCATCATCCACTCGAATTAACGGGACTCCATGTCAGAGTTTGGCCAAAGAATGAAACAGATGTTAAAGCTGGCCACGTGTTTGTACCGTTGAAGTCAAAGAAGTAGGAGAGTCTGTTGGCCAACATGGCACGCTGGCAGCCAGTCATGCTGTAGCCCAGGAGCTCCTCTGGATCTTTGCTAAATGCTTCGCCGGCCTCCGAGCCACTGACTCCGATGTAGACGCCAGTCTTACTGCCGCGCAGTGTGGCTGGGTTCAGTCCTACATCATAACATATCATTTATTTTTTTAAACCATTCAGTCAGTATTTCATCAGGTAGCATCACTCAGATAATTAGCTCTTTTTTTTAAACTAACACACTTGAAAAAAAGGTTAATAGAGAAAACACAAAAAGCAATTTAGTCACACTTCAGTCCAGCAACTTTAACTGCATTGCTTTCCCAACTTTCCCACCCACTTTCACTGTATATAACTGTCCTTCCTTGATATTCAGTACTGAAGCTTTTTTGAGGCTTTCCATTTTTTCTCACCTGCGTCTATGATAGACTCGTAGGCAATCTCCAGCATGAGACGGAGCTGGGGGTCCATGGTGTTGGCCTGTTTGGGGTGGACTCCAAAAAAGGCTGCATCAAAGTGGCTGATGTCCTTCAATTTACCATTCCTCTTTGGAAGACCGTACAGACCTAGAAAAGCAAAATGTAGAAATATTTCAGAAGAATTCCCCAGACAGAAATTGTTGTGTGCACATTGCAAGTACAGAGAGTGCAGAGTTTGTGGAACACATGAGGATGCAATGTACAAAGTTGCTCATTGTCTCGCATGAGAAACCAAAACACTCTGGATTGTTTGCATTTCTTTAATCCAATCACAATTGTCTTCGGCGCACTAAGCTCTGGTTGCACCACGCAAAAGAAAGCGCCACATACAATTATAAATTAATTGAAATTAACTAAACAGACATACAAATTACCAGAGAATTATCAGCATTGGAATCAGCTAACTTAGACAAATTGATCACTTTAGAGGAACCAAGACTGGCAATACAGAATATGAAAAAGGGGAAAATCATCGGGCTTTGATAGGATCCCCCCGGAATTGTATGCAACTTTTTGGGAACAACTGGGCCCGTTCCTCCTTGACATGAGTAACTTCTCTATTGAGAAGGGTGGATTTTCAAGGGATGTTAACACAGCCTTGATCTTCTTACTCTTGAAAAATTCTAAATATAGCACAGGAACTCAAACAATGTTTGGATTGAGACCTGACTAACTGAAATCTCAAAAACTAAAGACTTTATGAAGGCAGTAAAATCTGCAGGCCCAGATGGGCTGCCGATCGACATATTTAAGAATTTAAGGATAAATTAGTGACTCTTATTCTTGAAATGTTTCGTGAAGCATTTCAAAACAAATCCTCCCCAAGGTGTCTCTAATAATTCTCCTCCTAAAACCTGGGAAGCCAAATACCAGATGTGAGAATAGGCATGCAATCAGTCTCTTACAAAAAGGTACAATATGTAACATCTCTACATTACAATGACTATATACGGTATATTTTGTTGAATTGTGTACTTACACTAGCCCAAATGTTTCCAACAATTTACAAACCCAGAGAAATCTCTAATTTTATTTTGGATACGGAATGTCATAGCAATCCAAACCTGGCCAGCGTTTAACTCCAGGGCTAACGGCGCTTACGGCAGTTTAATGAACTGATGTGAATGCTAATGTCCCCATGCCAAATTGTTCCCCCTTACGCGATTAGCTGTCTTTATTACTTTTACTCTTTACTTTTTACTATGGCCACGTCACTTTACTTTGCATTTGCACATTATCTGTTGTTTGCTGGTTCGTTTGTTATTGTGGAAAACATGATAACCGATAACTATTAAGTAAATTTCCCCATTGTGGGATGAACAAAATAATTATATAAT
Source organism: Etheostoma cragini (assembly GCF_013103735.1). NCBI lineage: Eukaryota > Metazoa > Chordata > Actinopteri > Perciformes > Percidae > Etheostoma > Etheostoma cragini. The sequence continues at coordinate 18,584,365 of NC_048427.1, read as the reverse complement.
CTATTCTAATCTAATTTACAGTTAGCTACATTAACCCGACAATGGGGGGTTAGGCACCAAAACGACTAGTTCAGATTACAAAGTGAAGGGGTTATAATTCTGGGGAACTGGGAGATCTTCTGATGCTGCACAACATTGGCCATTTGACGTCCTCATAATAGTAGTAGCAGTAGCATAACGTTAGCAAAGTAATGAACATCTTGCATTGTCACAAAGATGCTCCAATACTGCATTCTTGGCCCTGGACCCATAAAAAGGCCTTCAATAGGGTGGAATGGCACTATCTTATGAAGACTCTCAAGATTCCAATCCAGTTCTAATCAGCAGTATGTAGTATGAAACAGTTAATCGTGTTTTTTTGCGGTGTGCTAGGCCATGCTAGACCAGCTGTTAAAAGCACTTAATGAGCTTAGAATTTGTTTTGTTTACTTACAAGATGCTGCATGGTTTAGCTGTTATATAAACCATTGCTCAACAACATTTGCTCCAGACAGCTGATCAAAACAGTAATAGTTTAAAAGAGAGTAAGGTTGTACTCTCTTGGGCACATGTATTTCTGGTGTATCTCCGGTTGTGTAACGGTATGTGAAGAAATCCTTTAATTTGGGAAATTAAGACCGGTTTACCAGTCTAGACAGTATAACACCCAGCACTACAGGGTATTTACTTTTGTGTGTACTTTTGTGTTATTGGTACCGATTACTAGATTTTTGATATTGTGACACAAGTCATGTCACTGAAAATCTAGATCCTAGCTTTATTCAGGGTCTCACCTGGTGTCCACCGCCGGTTGTCCTCCGTCACCATGTCCAAACCATTGAAGAGGTTTTCCCAGAATTCTTCCAGGTTGTTGGACTCGGGCAAACGGCCCGATATCCCTGCTATGACTATGTCATCCATGCTGAATTACTGGAGGGAGAGAGAGAGAGAGAGAGAGAGAGAGAGAGATCAACACTGTGCCTTGGTTTAACCTTGCAGCCCCTCTTTTCTATCCACTATTTGGAACTAACTCCATCTGTGTACATCTTTGAAATAAAAATCAAACCAAATATTCCACTCTCCTGCATGGTAGAAATGAAGAAACTTCAGATAAGTTCCTCTCCTTTACTAATTTAATTAAACAATACTTTCAAACCACGCATGGAAATTGAGAGCCCTGTAGGGGACACACATTTCTTAGCAATTTGTGACCCAGATTAATTTGTGAAGCATGACCAGTTGTAGTCCACGGAGCATGACGCTGCCATTCTTTGCCACAGATTTGCATGGCTCGCAAATCACTGTTGGAAATTAGGCCCCAGGTGTTTGCTGAATAATCTTGAGCTTAACACAGACACTAATTATGTTGGCTCTTTCTCTAGTTCAATCAGAGAAGGTTTAGAAGCAAGACACCCCAACTCAGAGTAGTTTCCTATATCTGGGTCACATGGGCCCCGCCACTGCCATGCCTCTTTAGGAGACTTCATTTCAATGGGAGAAGTGAACTTGAACACAGATTATGAGCGATCCTTTCGCCCCATGGTTACCAAAGTATATGTTGGACCCCTTTCTCACAAGCCACATTTCTCCATAACATTCTGACACAAAAATGGCATTTTTCAGACGCACACGTCAGGAGAAAATTAACTTTGATTGGACCAATCATTTGCGAGATCTGGCAACACAGCGAAGCAAATGTCTGCTAACGTTCGTGAACAACCTAACAAAACTAATCTCTGTGATGTTGAATATGAATTTTAGCTGTGTAAATATCTAATGTTAGCAAAAAAACATATTCATAAATTATTCAAATATAACTTTTCATTCAGCCACAGACGTTTACTACACTCTTAAACAAGGCTACACCCCTTTAGGAGACAGAAAGTGTGTACAGTGTACATGCGCTTTTAGTGTAAAGGATTTTTGGTTTAATTATGCCTGAGACCATTTTTTCAAATGCAACATTGTAGAAATATCACACTAAACTACACGGTTTAGTTCAACTGAAGAAAAATTTGACCAATAGCTTAAGTTTTTTGTCTGTGCTCCTTTCTGGAATATCATGCTTTGTAATATAGAAGTGTGTATTGAAAGAAAAAAAAAACTGTTTCAAAAAATATATATATAATTTCTGATTTGCATTGGAAGGATTAAAAAAGAAAATCCTTAGAAATTTAAATTTGAAACGCTAAATTAATTTTGTAGGCTTTCCAGTCAGCTGATATTGAGGTGACACGTGTCACGTGTCATCAGTGCAACACTCAATGATATACTGTACAAATAATGCAGTCAGCCGATAGGAAAGGAAACTTGGACTAACCAAATGCTTGGAAATGTTTTTAATCACAGCAAAAAATGACATATGTAATTTCAAAAAGCTCCCTGTGGCAGTAGTTCAATAGTATAAATTCACACTACACGTTTCTGTATTGAAGTATATGTACTTGTTTTGGCGATGACTGGCAAGCTTGGGAATGAATTCCACAAAGCATGCATGAAAGAGCAATTTACAGCAGACAATGTAGTCTGCTGATGGGCTATTCCGTGTACATGAGTGAGCACATCCATATTGTAATTTGTATGTACGTGTGTGTATGTGTGTGTCTTTGTTCCTTGTTTCTAGGCCAGGCCATGAACTATGGGCCAGTAGCTTGAGACATAGCCACTCTAAGTTAAAGCATGTCACAACGTCATTGGAGAGCAGCTCTCCTGTCATCATCCTCAGTCCCTCATATTGTACACGCTGAACATTGCTGTAGTGGTCTGGATCTCCATGAATGTTTTTGCAAACATGCGCGTGTGGACTGTATGCACCAAAGGCCCTGATATACTGCAGAATTTAAGGTGATGAGAGGGCACAGAAGGCTTTTCTCATTTTTGATCTTCATCTCATCTGATCAATCCAATACATAATGGGGCTGTCAAAATTGGCCAAAAATGACATTCTAATTTACTTCTAATTAAATGCAAGTAAGGTAGTGTGGTTGAGCGAACTAGAGAATGAAGAGGTAGCACCTAGAACAAAGCCTTGAATCAGAGAAATAAAACTAGAAATGCAACTGAAGCAAGTATCTCACTATCACTAACCTTATCCACATTCATATTTAGACACAACAAATGATGTCCATCTGCTCAAAAAACAGTAATATTTAGAATTTAGAACGGAAGTACAAAGAGGAATTGCTACGGAGATGATACACATACTCGGTGCATTGGTGTGAAGTGACAGGTTTTAAAACGTTGCAGACAAGCACGTTGCAAATAGTTGCGAGTTTCACCTTCTCTCGTTGCAAATCTTTGGTCTAATCTGGGTTTAAGATGCAACGCTTAAGCGTCAAACGACAAATATGAATATGAATAATGCCACTATTACTTTAAGTATCCTTTAAAACTATTTCATCCAAACTCTAACTAAAACTAACACAAAGTAGCCTCTGTAAGTCTAAAGTAGGTTTCCACTGCTGGGCATGTGTGCTCTGTCTGCCTGCCCTCTCACTACGCTGTCAGGGCCTTTTCACGCCTATAGATTGTTTCCTCTGGTCAGAATCAGTAGATGAGTTTGTACATTTTCAAACTTGTGATTTCCCTTGCTTTGATTTTGTTTCACACGTGGAAAAATCCCAACATACCAAAATGTGTCATTACAAAACCATGTAAGAACATTCACTCCGCTTACTGGTCAGACGTGTCCGGGGTGGGAGCAAGAATTTAAACACAGGAAGAAGGTTCTGTGTTCTGGACTAGTGCATATTTCTTTCATGTCCATTGTTTCGCGAGTGACATTCCTACATCTGCTCTGGTCACCGAGACTCCAATCTGTTCCGCCGGAGTCTGTTATCAACTTTAGCGGCGGCTGGTTTGACCATGGAGCTTGACAGCAGTCAGCCTATTTCTGTGAGAGAAACACTGAAGCCGCCACAGTTACATTGCTAAGCCTTACAGATTACATGAAATTTAGTTCAGACTTGCAGAATCCAAACATCCAGAAATCCCAATGCATGATTTTATAACTATTTATTTGTATGATACAGCTGCAAAAAGGTATTTGAACACCTGTCTATCAGGTGGAATTCTGACCCTCAAAGACCTGCTAGTCTGCCTTTAAAATGTCCATCTCCACTCCATTTATTATCCTAAATTAGATGTACCTGTTTGAGGTCGTTAGCTGCATAAAGACATCTGTCCACCCCATACGATCAGTAAGAATCCAACTACTAACATGGCCAAGACCAAAGAGCTGTCCAAAGACACTTGAGACAAAATTGTACACCTCCAAAAGGCTGGAAAGGGCTACGGGGAAATTGCCAAGCAGCTTGGTGAAAAAAGGTCCATTGTTGGAGTAATCATTAGAAAATGGAAGAAGCTAAACATGACTGTCAGTCTCCCTCGGACTGGGGCTCCATGCAAGATCTCACCTCGTGGGGTCTCAATGATCCTAAGAAAGGTGAGAAATCAGCCCAGAACTACACGGGAGAAGCTGGTCAATGACCGGAAAACAGCTAGGACCACTGTGTCCAAGGTTACTGTTGGTAATACACTAAGACGTCAGGGTTTGAAATCATGCATGCCACAGAAGGTTCACCTGCTTAAACCAGCACATGTCAAGGCCCGTCTTAAGTTTCCCAACGACCATTTGGATGATCCAGAGGATTCATGGGAGAAAGTCATGTGGTCAAATGAGACCAAAATAGAGCTTATTGGTCATAATTCCACTAACTGTGTTTGGAGGAAGAAGAATGATGAGTACCATCCCAAGAACACCATCCCTACTGTGAAGCATGGGGGTGGTAGCATCATGCTTTGGGAGTGTTTTTCTGCACATGGGACAGGGCGACTGCACTGTATTAAGGAGAGGATGACCGGGGCCATGTAATGCGAGATTTTGGGGAACAACCTCCTTCCCTCAGAGCATTGAAGATGGGTCAAGGCTGGGTCTTCCAACATGACAATGACCCGAAGCACACAGCCAGGATCACCAAGGAGTGGCTCTGTAAGAAGCATATCAAGGTTCCTGCTAACCCTGGCCTAGCCAGTCTCCAGACCTAAACCCAACAGAGAATCTTTGGAGGGAGCTCAAACTCTGTGTTTCTCAGCGACAGCCCAGAAACCTGACTGATCTGGAGAAGATCTGTGTGGAGGAGTGGGCCAAAATCCCTTCTGCAGTGTGACAAACATGGTGAAAAACTACAGGAAACGTTTAACGTGTACCAAATATTAACATTGATTTTCTTGGGTGTTCAAATACTTATTAGCAGCTGTACCATAAAAAAAAAAAAAATAGTTTAAAAAAATCATACATTGTGATTTCTGGATTTTCTTTCACAGTGGACATGCACCTACGATGACAATTTCAGACCCCTCCATGATTTCTAAGTGGGAGAACTTGCAAAATAGCAGGGTGTTCAAATACTTATTTTCCTCACTGTAGTTGGTGCGATTGTTGGTCTGATCACGTTCTCACCACAAACAAACCGCTCCAGAGTTGGAATGAAAGAGTGCCGAGACCACCTCATCAAGCAGGTTTGGTCCGCTTTTGGTGCACAACGGTGTGCAATTGCTGCATTCACACCTGCCCCAACAAACTAACCCAAGGGGGAAAACCAAGTCTTGTGTGATTCAACCCAACTAAATAAGGCATGTCTAAAAGCCCCCTCAGTCTAACCAAAATTAATTAATAAAAATAAGCAGAATCTTTTGTCACTTTGTCACAATTAAAATTGTAAAGCCTTGCTTTCAAAATAAGGTCTGAATTAGGGGAGAAATCCGATAACTGACTTCCTGCATGTGCAGATTTACAGTAACCAGGCTAGTGTACAAGTACCTAGTTTTACTGTGAGAAACATGGTTTCTCAAGTGCATGTATGGATTGAAACACCAGCAAGGTGAGTGTGTCCCAATGACATATGTAACAAGAAATAATAAGGTTAATTTATTCATTGGCCTCTAACTTAAAAGTCCAATATGTAATATATTTACTGTAAGAAAAATAGATTACCCCAATGCGTCATCAGAAATTAAGGAAACATGCTAAGCTAAAATACTATCTTTCACAACAATGCTAATGCCATTATTTTCTACTTTTGAAATTTGTGTTTGTGTTGTGTTTTGGCCTGTGGTTTGTTAGTACAGCCATGAAAGCCGCAAACAAACAAATAAGATCAAAAGGAGATAAACTCTACCAAACCTAAAAAAAAAAAAGCAAGTTTCTAACAACTGCATCAGCAGAGACGTTACAAACCCCAGGTTAATGATGGAGATGTATTTGAAAGACGGAGACAGCTCGGAGCCCAAAAGAACACAGAGTTAGCTAATTTCCTCCTGAACAGTTAAGCATTAGCTTCAGGCTAATTTATCACAGCTACATGGGCATGCATTTTATGTCATTATGTCGTGTATCACATTGAGTTATATAGCTAGAGTACCAGAGTTGGAAACTCGCAAAATAATACAGACACTGCCAGTAGAGGGATCCTAACTGGTCCTGGCTAACGCCGCCATGTTACCCATGCTAACCCTGCTAACGTTACTGGGAGGTCTAGGCAAGCACGCGACGGCTGTTTACAATGTGCTACATTTAGCGGCTGTAGCCAATAACGGCGAGATATTTAAGCCGAGAGAGGGGGGCTGTAAATTGGGAAGAGAGGGCCGTGAGTTTGCGGTGTGTGCAGTTAAATTCTAAGCCACAAAGTGTGTGGAGAGGACGGCAAGGTAGTTATTTTTAGTGGTCCTTTCGAGTGAACTTCGGTGAACTTCGAGCCTGGGGAGGAGGGGGCGGGGGAATCACGCATTGTACAGTTATGTTATGAATGAAATAGCCATATTACATACCTGAGCGCCAATTCGGTGTCTGTGAAGGACCTACCCCAGTATTAGCCATTACTACAGCAGATAACTTATAAAATAAAATTAAAATACAATTAGGCCTAAATAAAGAAATCTGCTACCTTTAACCTGGCTGGATACAGTAACACAGGCTTTTTCAGTGTTAAAGGAATGTAACCGTTCAGAATGTGTGACTATCTGCTGTAAATCATTTTGTCACTTTGCGTGAAAAATCAGACCCCAGCAAAGGCATTATTAAAAACTATAATTTAATAGCGTTCTTTTCCCGGTTAGTTGCATTTATTGTTACCGTACGTTTTCGACCGGGAGAAGCACACGCAGCCAATACACTGACATTAGAAACCTTTATGAATTACATATATAATGACAGAAGTTGTATTGTTAATTGTTAGCAGCGGATTCTTTTAGTTAGCTTGCCGCTGAGCCGTAGAGGCGTGCAGGCAGAGTGAGCAGCCGCCAGACTAACCTAGTGACCCAGACTAACCTAGTGACCCAGACTAACCTAGTGACCCGTGCAGGACTTCACTGTAAGCAGACCATTAGAGTTGATGTGACGGGCAGGTAACGTTAACTGGTCCCTATGTGCAAACAACGTTATATCATAAACGATAGGTAACCCAGCAATGGCGATTATGAGCTTGTCCTCAGAATGAATGTTTTGGTAGGAACGAAGGTTTACATCGTATGTTTCTCCGGGATGGCGTTAGCCGCTACACCGCGTCATAGCTCATTACAATAAAGTTGAAAAAAATATCAACTTTCAGATTGACGCTCAACACGCCCAAAACGCGACGCCGACAGATTTGCCGCTCCTTGCAGCTGATAGAAGCTTCCATTGAAATCATTCAATCATCATCATTATCATTTATGATCAGATGAAAAAATACAGTTTAAGAAACATAATTTTTTTTTTACATATAGTCGTTTTAACTGTTGAATTATTGTAAGAAAAACCTAAATAAACCTTTTTCAAAAGAAAAGAAAAAAAAGCAAAAATCCCAGAGCGTTTTTTTCTAATATCCTAGCACACCGTGTAGTAAGGATCAACCGATACCGATTATTAGTAGTTAATAAAATCGATACATATTTGGAACAGATATGCATTTTTAGTGACAATGAAAAGTTATAATTAAGGTTTTGCAATGTTACAACTACGTCACAAAAATGTGTTTAAATGCTTTAAGCGATTACTTAATAAATGATAAACTTTCAAGATAATAGCCAGTAAAAGATAGTAAGACAGTGTTGTGGACAGAATATGAAGTCAGACTCAGTGGTGAGTGAAACAGAAGCAGAGGGACAGACACAGAGCTGTAGCTGAGCCAAAGTAGCACACATCTTAATTTGTTGACTTTATCAGTTATCAGGCAAATATAGATCATCTGCAAACTGCCAAAAAACAACCATGACTAATGTGTAGACCTTACTCCAAAGCGCTGTGAAGATAGGTCTGGCAATGCAATGCAGATTAGTAACAGTTTGACATGTTGTCCTGGCTCTGTACCTTAAGGGATTTGGATTCCAGGATGCACTGGCCTGGGATTAGACCTAATGTAGCACCTTCAGTTCAATATCTAGCCTTACCTGACCCACATCACACACACTAACGGCCTGCACATGACTAAAGACTTTCCGCTAGCTGCAAGCTAGGCTGCATTCACACTGGGCAGTTACTCAGCACTCTATGACCTGCGTCTGCCACACTGCAGCCTCATGCCGTCCTGAACATCATTCCAAATTATATTGTACAAAGATGAGAATCTAAATTGTCTTCTACAGTGGTTTCTTTTTTTGCATTTCTTTCAGCCCTAACATTCAGAACAATAAACTGCTGAGCTCATCCAGCAGCAACTCACAACAAGACTTGACCTGTCACACAGCCTGAGTGAAAGCGCCTGAAGGTAGATATACATTGGAGAATAATAAAAAAAACTATCATTACTCAGCAGACAGGTATCCTCTGCGTTTAAGTATAGAGGATAAACCTGTTCCTTGGTCACATAGACAACAATGCAAACACATCATTCAAATCCTTGCTCTACCTGACAGAAGAATGTGTCATCTACAAGTTAAGATTACACACACACACACACACACACTACTTTCAGAACTGCTTGAATCCTTCATTGCAAATATTCAATAATATAAAAATATGCTGAGGAGAACAGTTTTGAGAGATTTTTGTCCATGTTGATATGAAAGCATTACACAGTTGCTGCAGAACTGTCATCTGCACATCATGATGTGAAAATCCTTTTGGCTAATTAAAATGAATGGTGCTCTATTGGATTGAGAGCAGGTAACTGTGAAGGCCATTTGAAAAGAAACCAGTTTGAGATGAAAGCAGTTTGAGCTTTGTGATATGGTGTGTTATCCCGCTGAAAGTACCCATTAGAAGATGGGTACAGTGGGGCACCTGCATAGCTCACCCGGTGGAGCATGTACAAATACTCTGTCCTGTCTAATTATGGCCGAAAATGCTTAAATAATCTTAATTAAAGAAGATGTGTACACAGTGGCCATCCTCAACAACAACATTCAGGCAGGTTGTGGCATTTAAATGTACTAACATTTATGCCTAAACTGTTAATACGAGGCAAGATGAATCCACGCGTTCCATGTTTTTATGCAAAATACTGATCATATTATCTGAATTTCAAGACTCAGACATTTTCAGACGTATTGGTTTTCTAGCCATCATCCTCAGAACAACTGCCACAGACCGGATATTTTCTCTGGCCCTAATGTGGGAAAATCCCACTAGATCAGAAAAATTGTAAATAGACTGCATTTATATTGCACCTTAAGCTACTACATCCTCCTGATTCACAGCGTCCCTATAACACTTAATATTCGAATAAAAACCATGCCACGTTCAAAGTCCTTTAAATCCCATTTCTTTGTCATTCTGATGCTTGGTTTGAACTTTAGAGTTGCTGCCAAGTGATTGTCAAAAATCTAATTAAATGCGTAAACAGGTGATACCACTAAAGTGTCCGGTGTATCTATGTATGTAGTCCAGTATCCATTTGTTGCATTTATTTTTATAGAATAGCCCTTTCCTTTTGTGATTTGAGAAAATCAGATTGAAGCAGTTTACCATGATTTTATACATAGTTTTATTAGAGAGAGTATTGTATATCCTGTCATTCCTCTTCTCTTTTTGTACACACAAAATACTTGTTTAGTTTAGTTTAGTTTAGTTAATGACCACTGCTGTGCAATTAGTTCATTTTACATTCAAGTCTCATAGACAAGCCAAGTTGACAATGTAGTTGGAAAGAAAGATGGTGGACTGCCTGACAGTTCCTGTTCATTACCAGCCACCTACTGTACCACACACACACACACACACAGCAAATTCCTCAACCACATGTAAAAGTATACAAGGAAACTACACTGAATTTATTTTGGTCTTTGTGTCACCCTTCTTCTTCTTTTTTGTTTTTAACTCAACCATGTTGTTGCAAGACACTCTTATTCGAGAGGACATTTCTGATACAGGGGCCTTCATTTGGTTTTTCATCCAGCATCCATGACCTACAGTTACACACGTAAAGCCACTTTTAAATCCGAGGAAGTACACGGCGAGTTCAGAATCCACAATTACTTTGTCATTCATTTTCCAGTTACACTGGCACTTCAGTTTGTACAGAAGGCTACTGGGCAGTCTGGGCTGAACAAAGGCCTTCCTGTAGGGTATGGTTTCTCATCCGTCTCTACCTCCTGTGGCTGTGACAAAATGCCACAAGCAAATCATCAGTGTTTCAATAAAAATATAGTAATAGGATGCCAGTGTTAAGAAACATGCACCAATCTCTGATGTGTTGGCCATTTAAAGTGGCCTTTAACATCAGCAATGATTTCAATCACAGAATAGGCATAGTATTTTGAGAATAAGTAACTGTCATAACTGCATAACCCTTGCTATTTTTATTTGGGTTTCATTTGAGTATCTCCATCAAGAGGACAAAGACCATTTTCCAAAGTTAAGAGCTCAAAAGCTGTAGCTATGGTGATAGTGTCAAGACAAATACAAACCTAACGTTAATTCCGAGTAATATAGCTAGAAGACAACATGTCAAATCATACCGTTTCTCTTTTCCCACAAAGCTGTGTTAAAAAAAAGAACAAATGACAAAGTAAACTGTTAGTTTAGCCTGCTATTGTTCTGTCTCAATACAACAAAAAGTCAAGTCACGTATCCTGGCAGTGACGCCGACAGCCGCCGTACACTGCAGCTAATTATCGTTAGCCAAATTAGCTTACCTGTGTTGCCCAGTGTTCCTCTCACTGTAACTGTAGGGAGGAATGGCTGTCGTTTCACTGTCTACGCGGTTAACCTAAGCCTCTGCTTCTTCTGAATCGTTTTCTCTGATGGATTTAAATGTCTCACATTCTGCCTGGCCACGCCACATGGGCTGACAGCTTGGCTTCGCTGCACAGTCCAATGAGAGAAGAGGCCGGGCTCCTGGATCCAGCCAGTGATGGAGCAATTCGTTGAACGCCCCCGTAGTCTCAGAGAGAGAGAGAGAGAGAGAGCGAGAGAGAGAAGAGAAGAGAGAGAGAGAAAGAGAGAGACATAACGACTCGGGGTTACTGAAGTTCAAATTCATTCTCTTCTCCGACTCCCGTAAACTCCGCCGAAACACCAGCCTGCAGTCTGCATCACACTATAAAATGACACGAGCTCGCCTTAAAGATGAAATAGTGTGGCCGCACGCACGCGCTGGTCGACACATTTGACATCAGCAGCTAATTACATGCTAATATAGACTATTTACATTTTATTCACTGACGTTTTAACCATTATATAATGTATTTGTTTGTGTGTCCTAATGTTCATAATGTTCATATTGTAATATGATAACATAATACTAGTTATCCTTGTATGTGTCCTCATCCATGGCAAATAAAGCTGATTCTGATTCTAAATGGTCTTTATTTGGTCAACATCTGACTTTAAAACAGTCCCAAATGTTATGGGGCAACATGACTGTCTGTACCAAATGTCATGCAATCCATCTAATAGTTGTCGAGGAAAAGTCAATTACCACAAGCATTAGAATAAAGCCCAAATATGAATATAACAGACTGTGATTAACATCCATAGAGCCATTGACCTTTGGTTTAACTACACAGCATAGATTTGATATCACACAGTTTTATTTTATAATATTTAATATAGTATTTGGGTTGTGACCTGTTTAGTTAAAAGAATGTTTCTTACTTGAATAAATTAAACTATGTTTGAAGCATCCAGTGAAGGTTATTATATAAACACACAGTAATGGTGTGTTTAAAGACATCAATCATCAATTAGATGGTGATCACTTTAGACCTAGACAATAGATAGCAGATAGATAGATAGATGGATAGATAGATAGATAGATAGATAGATAGATAGATAGATAGATAGATAGATAGATAGACTCTCAAACATGCCCCTGTCTTTTCGTCTTACCCTCAACGCATGCTAGGTTGTGAACCTTTATCAAGTTCATGTTTAATTTAACATTTCATAACTTAACATTGAACGTGATAGAGACCGGCGTCGGCACAAGTTAGCACACACATCTAAGTATTCTGGATGACTTGTGAATAGGCCAATCACGGAGCAGGCGTGTGAAGCTTCATCCAATCACAATAGAGTGGAGCGGGCTTTTTGGAGATAGGGTGATTAAAAGGCGGGACCCAAGTGATGACGGAGCCGGCAACGCTCGTCTGACTTCTTGGGGTTACTGGAGTTCATCATTACGGGTAGCATGATGTTCAAAAGAAATAGTTTTTTTGCTACTGACCTACTGTTGCAGCCTTGATGAGCTTTAAGGCACTGACCCTGTGACTAATAGTGAAGGAGATAGATTGTTTCTTTGGTTGAAATTAAGTATAACTTCAAACTTGATTGTTCATGTGTAAAATCCCAGTAGGCTGTGCACAGCAGCACTATATCCGTATGAGAGGAGTCACCCTGAGAGGAAACTGGTTTCTGAGACATGACAAAGCTTTACCCATGTATGGAGATGGGATTGTACTAGTTGGAGCAGCAAAAGGAATGCATTTTGTTATGACAATATATTACATATCTGTGTATATTAGTAATACCTTCTGTGATGATTCTCAACAACTTAAATGACTTGGTGGTTTCAAATGTATTTTTTTGGGGTGTTATGTCTTTATTGGATAGTTGACAGCAGAAAGATGACAGAAAATGTGTAGGGAAGTCATGTCAATTTTATTTATATTGCCCAATATCAAAAATTTTCCTCAGGGGGCTTTACAATCTGTACAGGTACCCTAACTTTTGTCAAGACCCTATCAGCATCTTCATTTGACTTTGGGGCAAACATCAGCTATATATATAAAAATAATAATAATAATATAATAATTATTGTGGCCCCTGAACTGCTCAAACACATGAACTCGGATGTTGGAAGCATTCAAATATTAAAAATACGCTCTTACCATAAGTTTTATTCTGAAATGTATTTAAGAACATTTGGTATTTGAAGCCATTCTTGATTTAGAGTTCGTTTGTCAAGTAGTCTGTGCTTTAGAAATAATCATGGTTATTTTCTGAGACTTAACTAGGCTTCTCCAGATCCATCGAAAATGTTTTTCGGTTTTATAAATATTTATATAATAAATTATGTATTTATTAAAAGTATACAATGCTAAGTAGGACTCCCCCGGACAAGCAAACTGACTAATTGTACTCTATATACTATAAAGTGTCTTTAACATTGTAGTTTCTGATCTTGAAGATCCTGCCAGTGGATCCAGGTCTGCTGGTCTTGGTAGTGTTTGATGGTGTTTTAGAAGGGATCCTTCTCTGCTGGACCGTGCTGGGGGGATGGCTATGGACGGTAGCACTGATTCCATGCAGCAACATCATCTGGCCTCCATCCCCTTTAGACTCAGTCACCTCACCCTTGCTCGGCTCACCCTCACCTTTAGGTGAAGACAAGAGAGATGCAATTTGAATGGCTGTTACACATGACATAATTTAATTTGCTGCCGGTATGTTTAATCAAGTTAAGGTTCCAATTTGTAGGTGTCTGAGTGAATTTGGGGGGACTATGTCTTGAAAGAATAATGTGAATGTGGAATAGTTACATTTGTTTTAAAGGTACCATAGCATGGACATCCTGCTCTGCTTTTGAAAAAATGAAAGCTCAGATGGGCCAATCTGGAATCTTGCCCCTTATGAGGTCATAAGGAACAAGGTTACCTCCCCTTTCTCTGCTTTGCCAACCCAGAGAACTCCCACCAATGAGAGAGAGACATCAGGGCTTTCAAATGAAAGCTGCTCTAGTGGCTGTAATTCTGCACCAAGGCTGAATTTTGAGCCCTGTTTTATTCCCCATTCAATTTAACGCAGCCCCTGGGTGCTTATCCAGTACCTTAATCCACTTTATAAAAATGCTGCCAAATGTTTTTTAACATATGGCCCCATATCAAACGTATTGTTGGTATCAAAGAAAATAGCATCAATTGGGGATTGTCTATCAGCTGCAGACCATACAATTTTAGTAAGACGCCTCATACTCTTTCACTAGCTTTGTCCGTGAATAAACTCCACATGATCAGGATGAATGAAAGACGTTTTTTTTTATCTATTGGCCAAAATGTTTGAAATAATCTTAACGTCTAACTGCATTATGGAGATAATTCTTACGGTCTTCTGGGCCTTACCTTTCTTAGGAACCAAAGTTGTAAAAGCCTGCCTAAATGTTGATGGCTGTGTGCCCAGTGGCTCTCTAAATACCTCTAACAGAAATGGAGCCAGTTCAGCCGCAAAAGCTATTGGGCCCTAGGGCCTTCCCCACAGGCAGGGCCCCCATTACCTCTTTAATTTCCTCTATAGTCAAATCCGCATCAAGGGGCCCTATGTGTTTTTGATGCAACACATTTGTAAGTAAGGAGAAAATGTAAATGACCCATTCACACACACACTTGCACGATGTGGTTGTCATCAGTGTGTGTGTGTGTGTGTGCGCGTGTGTGTACGTGTGTGTGTGAAGGGTGCTGGGAGTGTAAAGAATGAAGAGTGCTGGCCTGACCATTGAGAGTGGAGCAGTTCGGTGGTTTCACCAACGACACTTCGACATGTATAATGCCAAAGACAGAAGTGTCGGTTTTTGACGCACTGGGAATGAGAATGTATTGTATCAGTGGACATCCCAGTCTACCTCCTGAGCCACAGCCACAGCCACCCCTCATCGGGACATACATTTCAAATTTCTCAACATCGCTGTCTTTTGTTTGGTTTCCAGGTTGCAAGTGCACTTTATCTAATATTTACTTATATAGTTGTTTAATATCTGTAATAAACTCTTTGACCCAGTTGGTGGAGTTACCATAAGTGTACTTAACCCTTGTGCCAGGATTGTCTGGTTTCACAATTATTAGATGGTATGATGTTGATCACTGTGTCTGAGCCTGATCTGGCAGCTGCTATAGTTGAGAAACTGTTCCCTGGAGAGTTGACAGAGACTACAGTCACAAATTGGGCAACAACCCTCCCTCCATCTGTCTATCACCGATCCAACCTCTGCAACCGTGTTCATTCTGAATACAGAGGTTGGGTGTTTTGACAAAGTGATATTCTGTGGACGTACTCACCCTAACACAAAAGACTACACCCGCTTGTTTGATAAATTAGTGAATGCTGACACACTTATTAAATCACTTTTTTACAATACAATTACGTAAGGATTTAATGTATTTTAGGATGGGTAAAGTGTCTTTGTGATTCTGTATAATCAACAATAATACATGAGAAATATGCAGCTTTTTAGAGCTCCATCGTCTGTGGGGTACCCAAATCAAGTCTGTCAGGTTGCATGTCCATAAGGGACCAAAATGCACTATGAGACAGGGGGCTCGTATTGCTGTTTTGCAACAGCAAAAAAGTGATCGCGTCATTGACCAACAAAAACCCGGTCTAAAGTCAGTAACGCAGCATTTCATTGAATTTTAGCAGTGCATTAGTAAAAGTACACTATGCTGGTTGTACACACACATGCAAAAGATTACAAATAAAAATATTACAGTGTAAATTCGCCATCATAATAGCACCAAGGTACAATCGCACCGGGCTTTAAAAGGGAATTGGAGATGACACTGATTGGTTTCTTGTATGTTGCGCCCAGAACATCTATGTATTAATGAAGACACCAAGTCTAAAAAAAGACCCTTTTTTCTGCTGTCAAACTTGCATAAGTGGATTTGTCGTCCAGATTCTTAAAGTGCTCATATTAATATTTTTGGCTTTTCCCTCTTTTCCATTATTGTGTCATATTTCTTTTATATATTGTGCTGACGTTTACGGTAAGCGTGTTGTCTCATTTCCAGTGGTCCAATATAACGGACGCTATTTTTCTGCTCCAGCAAAAACTTACTGAACTCAGATTTTTGTTTGAATCTGGCAGCAAAGAGCCTGGAATTGGAGATAATTGTTGTGCGTTAAACTACACTTGCTTCAATTAGAGCCCGCATCAACGGTGCATTGGCATAAGCATTTGTTAAATTCACGGACGCTACTTTTCTGCTCCAGCAAAAATGTACTTAACACTGCTTTATTGCTTAAATCTGGTGGCTAAGTGCCTGATTGTATTTAAACACTAGTTATACTCAAGCACTTATAGTTCATTATCCTACTGAGATCTCTAATGACATGTTGAACATGTTTAGAGGCAACAAAAAAAGGTTAAAACTTGCCCTGTTTAAGCCTGTTGGATGCTAACTCTAGCAGGACGATAACATTGTGTACGCAGCACCGATTATTTTCATTTTTTTTGTTACTGACAGCACTCCAAATTTCCAACAACAGAGCTATGTGTTGAAATCGACCGGAATTCTCCTTTAATTTTGCTAACCATAGTCTTTAAGCATCATGTTCTGCTTAAAGCCCCAAAAAGGTTGGTCTACTCCTAAATTATACCCTGGTTTCCTCCATTAAATAACATAACAGCAATAAATTTGCCTATCTACAATTGGAGATCTCATCCATCTGCCCTTCTTCTGAGGTCCACAATCTTGCTAGACTCCACCATCTCTTTGCATACACACATCAAATCTATCACCAAATCCGCCTTTTTTTATCTTAAAAAAAACATTTCCAGACTTTGGCCATCACTCTCTTTTGTTGGCAATTTTGTTCATAAAAATGTACTTTTAATGTTGCAATAATATTTATTCATGGATATTCATGCTTGTGAGGGTATATAGATGGTTAAACATACAGGATTTATCAATACCACCACTGTTGTCTTGAGTAAGGCACCAGATAATTCAAACTAAATAAAAAATGATAGGTTTAGTATTTCCACTAGAATTTTTAGCAAAAGTTAGCCTTATTTGCAATTAATTCTCAAAAGCATCATATTTTTTACACTAATGTTTGTGTCCCTTCTCTGTCCTTTCTCACAGAACGAGTCTTTGGATCAGAATAAAATCTTTTAGCCAAATGTTACAACTGTGAGTCCATTCTGCTTTACAGATATCACACACAGCTAATGAACAATTCCAGATACATAACATATTTTCCAATGTGCATCTTAAATCATATTTTTGAGGATATGCACCCCCACTAACCTGCGAACCGTTTTAAACATGTAACGTTAATACAGTGTGTGAGGGGAATACGTCGTTTCCTGCAGCGGGGTCACAGCCAACGTTAGTTTCTTGTCTCACCTGAGTAGTAAATTCATGAAATTCAGTGCCAATAAAGCTATTGTCTGATATACAGTTACTGTCATAACTTAACAGGACCTGCGTTTGTGCAGTTTTCACAAATTGAGAAATCTGCCACTGTTGAATAAATAAAGACATTAAAAAATGAACAAAAGGAAGTGCTAGAGACCAGATATTTGGGTGTTTATGCTAAATCACACACTGTTGGCCTTAATCATCCCTTTAACACTTAAAATGCATGTGAGCATTTGATCTTACTTTAATGATAAACAGTCCAGAAACTTTACCTGACGGTCAAGGATGAATTAAACTTTTCAGTGAAAGCATATGTTTTAGTAAATTACATTTTTGAATAATTATTTTTAAGCTGAGAGACCCTGGGGGACATCCCCATCTGATCTGATAGGGGATACCAGAGAACTCTAACTCTGTGATTTTTAGACATACGAGTAGTAAAACCTGTTTAATATGAAATATGTTAGCAATATAAAAAGAAAAGGTATCTGTCTGCAGAAAAAATTTAGTAGTAGGCGAGGCCTAATTATTCTGGTGTGGTTACCTTCTGAGAAAATAGATGGACTGAATCCCTGGTCCAGTATCTCCCACAGTGACTCCTCTGATGAGAACCAAGACCTAGACAGACCTAAGTGGCGCTGCAGCCCCACTTCCATCGAGCTCTGTGACTGGCTGATTGTGTTCTCTTTGTTTTTGGAACTCTAGAGAAGAAGAGGGGGAGAGTAAGTTCATATTAAGATGTTTTTCTTTCTGATTGTGTGACGTCTGGAATCATAGAGATACGTATATGTCACTGTATTAAGTAAACTGGGCAGCTGGACTGTTATTGCTTATTAATTAATGCATGATTTACTCTGCTGTTACCTCAGGCCCGTCTATGGCTTTGTGCCCCTTCAACAAAGGGTTGGCAGCCCCTTCTGTGTTGGTGGTTCCAATTAGGAGTTGTTCAGCCAAAGTGCACGCCCTCTGCCTCAATGCGTACTGCAGCTCCTGAAGGCATAAACACATTAGTTGACCCACAGTGCTCTCTTGTGGTTAGCAGAGAGAAGTACTCAACACCGGGATCATTATTACTCTGAGGCACTTCTCATTGTGGCTATCTGTGGTTTTGGAAATGGGTGTAGAGCAATGTTTCCCGAACTTAGGGTGGGGACCCAAAATGGGTCGCTGGCCCGTTTTATTGGGTCGCCAATTGGCAGAGTAAAATGCAGATCAATCTCTGGCTTTTCGACTCTAGCATACCTGAAAAACAAATACAGAAACAGACTAAATGCTCAGCATGACCTCAGAATGGCACTTTCAAAAACCGAACCTAGAGTAGATCAGCTGGTTGATATCTTCAACCAGCCACATACATCCCATTAAATTCAAGTCAGCATTATTTTAAAAAGAAATGTTGGTGTCGGTACTGAGGGATGACGGGAGGGGATAAGAAAATGAGTTGAGAAAGGGGTGAGACACAGAGAGGAGAAAAGAGACCTTTTCTGTTTTTGTTTACTTTTATAATGGAGTAAATATACTTCATTTACATTTAAATTCAAGATTTGTTCCGTCTTTTGTCCACAATTTAAAAATGTAGATGTTACAATGATTCATGGTGTATTTTTGTAAATTTGGGTCCCGGGGAGACACCAAATTTCTCTTTTGGGTCTTGAGCTGAAAAAGTTTGGGAACCACTGGTGTGGAGTAACAACTACCTGTTCTGATCATAAACTAGTGTTGTGTGGTTCTGGATATAAATTTCATATCTGATTGGAAGCAGGGGGAAGCAGCTAGCCTGGCTCCATCTGAAATACACCTCCAAACACAAACACTAAAGCTTACAAATAATCACGTTGTATTCCATTTGTTCAACTAGTACATGAACTGAAACATAAAAACTACACATTGTCCTTGTGAGGGGAGTCATGTACTATAACTGTGTTTTGAAGAACAGCCGTTTCTAAGATCAGCACCTCCCTGTAACCTCACATTGATGACAGTGCTTAGCTGTTAGTTGGTTAGTTTGTTAGTGTGTGTACAGATTAGGACAATGCTAATCTAAAAATAAATAAAATTCTAAGTCTAAAATACATTTAACTTCGATTTAGAAAAAAACACTGCTCAGAAATTGGAATGTGTGGATGTGTTGAGGGGTTCAACTAAGTCCCCTTACCTGCATGTCTACACTGTGAGAGGAAATCTGAGCACTGGGAGTCAGTACAGGCCACCATCAGTACAGGTGCTGCAGTATTTGCATCCGGAACTCCAATTATGACATAAAAATGGGAAACAACAGGAGTAAACAAGATTCTGATCTTGCTATTAACACTCGGGCACTTAGAGGTACAATGTGAGACTTAAGTGCCAGTAGAGTGGGCACCCTATGTAGGCTGAGTCCTTGGCAACATCGAGGGTTTGAATCCGACCCACGGCCCTTTGCTGCCTGTCGTCCTCCTCCTCTCTCCCATTGTTGATTAAAGGCCATTAAAAACCCCAACAATAAAGTATATGAGTGCCAATCTGTGTGATATAGAAAAGCCTTAGAAGTAACCGGGAGAAAGGAGTAGTTCATTGTCAAGAGATTTAAGAGACTCATAGTTTATAGATGAGAGATTTAAAAAATCCCTTTAATACTGAGTCGGGGCAGATACCTGTGTGGTGAGCTGGTACTGCAGCTGTTCCAAAGCAAACAGCCGACCATGTTGGTCTTCTTGTGTCTCCGTGAAGGTGTCCCTCTCTGGCTCCACTGGTTCTGTAAGACACACAGGTATTTGGAGGACTGTGGCCGCTTTCCGTTCTACTAACTAACTCCTAGATGGCAACACCCATTTGATTGGAATCTGATTTAGTCAGCCTTTACTATATATTCATTTTGTAACAAAAACCCTGAACGCAATATGCATTTTGTAATAAATTATTACAAAATGCTCTCCCAAGGTTCTCCCTTTGCATCACCACATTGCATTCTTGGCCTTGTTTAAAGACTCTACAGCCATATTATTATTAATTCTAAAAGCAGGGCCCATTTTCTCATCCAGTGTTCACTGTAAATTGGGCTAGCTTCTCAATTAATATTCAAAGTAAGAAGAGATTAATATAAACCTCTGACCTTAATGCTAACAGCCACACCACTAGTGGTTCATTAGCTCACAGTTGCTTCCAGGCATATTAAATTCCACTTATTAGTTTTTTCTATAAAGCCAACATCTATGGTTGCAGTGTGCAAAGCCACTAGATGGAAGGCAACATGTTAAAAATAGGGTTGAGTGTGTTATTTTTATTATTGTAATTTATTATTTTACGTAATGTACTGTTCCATATTGATATTGGAACCATTTTCTATTTTTTCCGAATAAATTTGCATAGCCCGGATTGCTTCAGGTAGAGGTGTGTGTGTTTGTCTGTGTATGAATATAGTGACTCATATTGACCAATGAAAGGTAAAACTAATCTAACTGAACAAATAGATTAAATAACTGTTTCGAAAGTTCATTTTGAGTCACCGTGAAATATGCTAGAATTCATAAAATAAACAATGTTCTAAATAATTTATTAAAAACATCCTTTTTGGTTGCTCATTACATAATGCACCACATTATTACATTTTCGTTTAAACGTATCACGTTTTCTACCACATATTTATACGCATATTGAATCGTTCTGGTTGCACATACAACACAGAGTACCGACTAGGGTTTAATCTTGATCAGATTCCAAGTAAAAGGGAAATAAAATGAAATAAAAAACACACGGAGTGCGCGTCTATTGTTGTCATAAGGTAACGTTGATATAGTCTCACTAAATTCATTGTGCAGCAGTAGTCTACATCCGTGGAGGCAGAGCGTTTTCTATCTGCGGCCAATTTGTCACGAAAATCTGAAACCGCCCGTCTATAGACGCTCTCTGCTATTTGAAAGTACACTTCCAGAAAAAAAATAAGGGCAAGGTGAGAATGCATTGTAAACTAAGAGAAAGATGCAGTCTAAGTTGTCACAAGTTCAATCCAACGCTGACACATATTGATTTATTTTTATTCAATTCAGTTTTCCATCGGCCTATGGCCCAGTCTTTTTGCAGTGCACAGTTTCTGTGAGTTGTTTTCTTTCATTTAGTTAAGCCTGTATGTGCTTAAAAGAGAAATATGTCTGCCCTGCCCTAATAAAGAAATATTTTGTTAACTTTGAATGATTATTCCCGTTTGCAACCGCATACAAATCTCAACAGCCACAGAATGGATTTTGACTTTAGCACATTTCATTAGTTTTTATAATAGAGTTCTATAAAATATTGGGTTTATACTACATATTCAGAAGAAAAGCCACACCCAATCCACCTGGCTTTTCATAATTAGCGCTGCAGCAGATGTCACGCACGCGCGCAGCTCACTTTCACGCTGCAGAATTGATCATTGCAAACTGCGTTGATGATGGACATAGACTGTTTTTTTTCCCAAATGAGAGTACAAATAATATAAAAAATGTCAGTTTGTAATTTTGGAACGCATATTTCAATGGTATTGATACATTACTTGGGCTAAATAAATAAATAAATAAATAAATAAAAATAGTTATTTCCCGGGGTTTCCCGTCTTTTCCCGGGATTTGATTCATCTAATCTTCTGTAAGTTTTTCCCCAGTTTCCGTGTTCCCGGTTATTGTTTACCCTTCTCAATTCCGTTAAGTGTGACACTTTTTGTCTTTGTTGTTTACTTTGTTCTATTATTTAATTTTGTATGCACACTGTATGCATTATTTTATTAACAAGTCAGTAATAGTCAGTAATGATAGGTTGCTGCTGGGTTTCAATCTGGCTAGAATAATTGGAGCACAAGGCATTCCTGCCAAGTCTGGAAGTCTAAGGTTTCAAATTATTCAGCTCAAGCGAATTCAAACAAGATTTGTAAATATCAATTGTTTAAATAAAAGCTTGGTTTATTGGTAACTCTGCCTTATTGTGAATTTTTAAGACCACAGATCTTAGCTGGCCAATTAACTTTGTCCTTGTTACTGATCAACAGTCCTATAAACCCAAAAAGATCAGTTATGGTTAATGACTGTACCTATCTATATTGTACTTTTAATTACACGTGCTGTGCACAGCACTGCCGGCTCTTTAAAGATGTGTGTGTGTGTCTGTCATTGTACCTTGTAGTCCAGCAGTTGTGATCTGGGCACGAAGGCGGTTGCCCATTTCTATCAGCTGATGTTTCTCTCTGCTCAGCCGGGCGATACAAGATGCTGCCTGCTTTAGCCTGGTACGCAAGAGAGGAGGGTTGCCTTTAGCACCCCGCACATTTTTAACTAAACCACCCGATATCAAGCTTGAGGCCTGTTGCCGCCGCAAATACAGGTTCTCCTCTTGCAGCTGTCGCACCAGTGCACTCTGGAAGGAAAATAAGAAAAGACTTGAAGGAACTAGTTTGCCGCAAGCAGCGTGTGCAATATCTTTCTTATCATCTTACATAACTGACTAGTGAATTGACCCTTTAATAAGCTACCATTTTTGCTGTGGCAATGTTATACTGAGTTACAATGAAATGGAATTGTCACATTTGCGTGTTTGTGGAGAATTGTTCCACAGTCATGGGTCGGCGCTAAAGGGGTCTGTAGCTTTAACATCACATCACTGGTCATGGGCAGTTGCCTTGACGACACGGACAGGTTAAAATTCAACTAAATACTGATTTCCTTCCGCACCTGTTCCTTTAGGTTTGCGAGAGCAGGTTCTGCCCCCCTGGACTCCTCCTTTGCCAAAACAGAGGTTATGGCACGTTTCCCCAGGCACAGACTACCTGAGGACCCATATCACATATAGATGTTAAAAGGTGAATGAAGGCAAAGTTTAACCACATTTCTTTTTAATAAATCTAACTAATACAAATAACATTCCAAGTGAGATAAAGATGTCAGCCATTAGGTTATTAATTAGTATTATTTAACTATTTTAGGCTGTCTTTTAGACAGCCAATATCTGCAAGAGTAGTCTTCTTTCCCCAGCAGAACATAGATATGATCACAGGTTACAGTTAAGACATGTAAGACATACATGAGATACACTGAAATTACAGCATGCACAAAATGAAACTGTAAAACATTCAACATTGCCACAAGATGTAGTTATATATATATACTGTATATTAGGGCTGCAAAATTATGGCCAAAATGATAATCACGATTATTTCGATCAATATTGTGATCACCATTATCACGATTATTTGTTGATATTAACCAAACAACTTTTCCTGTCACATAGGCTATTTAGATTTATATATTTATTTATAGGCTTTCACATCCATACTATGCTACATTCTTCTAATGCTGAAGTTGTATGTTGTATAGACATACAGCTGCAACACATGTAAATGAAAATTAGCTATCTGAAATAAATAGCGTAGGATTATTATTTTTTTGTTTTTCTGAGAAAGCGCCTTCACTTGTTTTTAACAATAACTGATTAAAAGAGCTAGGGAGAGAGAGGGAGTGCAATGGACGAACTGTATATGCTACTCACAGAGAGACGGCTGACTCGTTATAAATGGGTCCAGCACGGGTCGAATGGCGGGGCAGCGGAGTTCCACATATTGTGTGTATGAATGTATGTCTGTATCGTCACTGCTCTGCGTTTTTATGAACTATGATATTCTGGCCATGGGTCACATCTTTGCAGGTCGAGCATGCTCCGTTTCACATGCTATTTCTCTGAGAACTGAAGTTGCATTCAATAACTTCTTGAGTGTTTTTCGCCGTGACGGCCGCGATAGTAGAGTTACCCGTGGAAACCTTTGTGAAGTGCGGACCGGCGGCCGCTGTGTGACGGAGCTGCGCGGAGAGTAAGAGGAAAGAGAGTAGAGGAGAGATCAAACACAGGCACGGCTTTACAGAAAAAAAGTGGGTCATCTAACGCAAAATTAAACCACATCCATATTAACAACATTGCAGCGGATGGGAGGATGTTAGGTGCACCGGTGCGACCTAGAGGAAAAAAATGACTCGCGCCCTAGAGCCCTGTGAGCTAACAGACACTAACTAGCACCGACTAGCACTGGTCACTGCTGTTGTCTGAAAAACAACACAGACGGGACAAAATGTTGCGTTTACTGGTAAACTGGTAAACCTCGAGAGCGACGTATAACCGTCTGCTATCTGTTGAATTTTGCTCCCGTTACTTTGTCCTCTGGGACCGTCTACATCTAGAAACTAAGCTGCGCGGTGCAGGAAACAAGTCTGACTGGAACATGATTGGACAGCAGTTTACGGAGCGGTAGTTGGGCTTTGCAAAAAGCCCGGAACGTTCTATGAAATAAGCATTTCGTGATCGCAATAAAAAAGTTGATTAATTGTGCAGCCCTAATATATACATTCTTACTGTATATATATATATTGTTTAGCTATAAAAATATATATGTACATTATACATTACTATATACAGAATATTATTGTTAAGCTAGTTTATCTTTATATACTGTATGTTACATATAATTTAGAAATATGTATTGAGATTAAAAGGACCCAAATCATCTTCCCTAAGTCATTTAGTTGTTGCCACCACTTTGTACAATTGGCCCCTGGATCTAAACAATAAAAATATCAGTGTAAATTGCCACTTTATATGCTGTAATGAATGTTTTTTTCAATAGAATTTGCTGAATTATCAACCATGTTTGTGTAAAAGAGAGTTGTCCACACCTGCTGGGCTGATGTTAACAGAGTTGTCAGTGGATTGGGCGACTGGTGCTGTGGGCATCTGAGTATTAGCTGGAGGAGTGATGGAGGTGGTGGCAGGTGCTCCTGGAAGCTGAACTTGCTGAGGAGAGGAGGTACGTAGCTGGGCCTGGGAATGTGGTAGGAGATGGATGAGACCCTCCATCTCTTTCCTCATCTGGGTAACCACAGCCCGCAGGGTGCTGTTCTGCTGCTGGAGACAATGGATCTCTTCTGATGCCAGAGAATCTACCTTTGGCGTGAGACCCTGTGGGTAAATAAACATTTTGTGAAATGGAAATGTGTCCTAAGAATGAGAAGCTCAGCAGACATGACTCATCACATGCCAATGTGATGTCACCATATAGATCATATGAAGTCGTAGATAAAGTTCCTCCATTTCACTTTTTGAAGTACTTTCAGGCATACAAACGGCTCCTTTTTAATAGTTACACTTGCACACATTAAAAAAATTAGTTTATTTATTGTCCAAGCCTTGTTTGCACTGACCGTATTTGTTCAGCCCTGATGATGTTTTGTATAAATGTCTTTTGTCTTTATGTAAGTGTATTGTGGATTTCATTTGTCAAAATCCATTTTTTTATATCAATGTCTTGTATTAATGTCTGTTATGACGTGCTGTAACCATGTTTTATGTTTCTGCAGAACAGGAACCTGCTGAAAACCAGTTTTTAAACTGAGTCAGGCCCGTTTTTGTATTGTAATGTAATGTTACTTTTTCTAACTTTCCTGTATAATAAATATATGAAATGAAAATGAAGTAAAGCTATGGAACAGTCTACAGGTGGAAAAAAACAACGTCAAAACATAAAGCAGTTTAAAATTGGGTATAAGGACGTGGTTTTCACAAGTTACAGGGAGAAAAAAAGAGGGTGTTTTCTTGAGTTTGTTTTACTTTCAGTTTCATCATTGATATTGTTAATATTATTATCATTATGGTTATGAGCAGGTAGATTTACTGAATCCCACCCCGTGTGTACGTATGGAGTGGGATTAAATAAATGTATACTTCTAACTTCATTTCAGATTTGTAGACAGATTATCAAGCCTTCACACGCCATTATTATTATTATTCATTTGTCTTGGCTTTTTCATATCGATTTGTTTTGTTTTTATTTCTTGGCTGCTGTTCTGTTCTGTACTTATTTGAAATAAAATAAAATAAAACAAAACACTTATCTAGATAGAGTGTACAGTACACACACACACACACATATATATATATATATACACACACTGTACATGAGACAATTATGATGGTATGATGATGATATAATGACGGTTCACATTTGTCAGCCTATATTAACTGTATTAAACAAAAAAGACATTCCTCACTGATTGTACGCATAACATTTTTTATTGATTTATTTTCTCCAGAAAAATTAACATATCACTAGTGATGTCCAAATGAAGCTTCATAAATCATTGACCTAACTTCATGGTACTCATGGTTAGAAAAAAGCTAAAAGAATGGCAATTATAGTGCTTTTTAACCCTTTGTTGAGCAGAGTGCTCCATCTATTGGGCTCAGAAAATGAAGAAGATTCATAAAGCTTTATTTGAACATCACAATAAAAAAATCATATTTAATAAAACAGGACTTTATCCATCATAAACTACCACACTAACAAAAGTTAAGCTTTCTCAAAAAGACCATGGGCTTTATCTGGCACCCAACGAAACGCGGAAAAAAGACTGAAGATTTGGACCTGCAAGGCGCTTCCCGCTGTGCGCTTAGATTGTTAAAACAGGGCCCCATACTGTATGTTTTCTGTCACACTTCTAGCTTTACACATTTTCTAACTAACATTAAACTCGGCTCTGTGCTCACACTCAACATAGTATTGTACAGTAAATTTGGACCTTTTAAGGAAGATGTGATTACCTAATAGATTACACTTTTCTAACTTGAGTGTTTCACTTTAACCAACATTTTAGTCACAGCGATGATACACATCTGACAAATAAACAGGCCTATACAGTATGTTCCCATTATAAATAACTTCTTTGGCGTTCCTGCTATCTGCACAGTCCTTGTCTGTATCTCAATTCTCAAGTCTTCAAGTCTTTTTTCATTGTAGCGTGGTGGATTAGATGTAACATCATATCCAGTATTGTACAGTTTGATCAGGGAAAATTCAATCCTGGCTCCAGCAAAACTCAAAGTGTTTAATAAGATGGCACTGCAAATATCTACAGCAGTGCACAATGAGCAAGAGAGGATCTGGGGTGGAAAGGTCTTTGCAAGTCGAAAGGAGAAACAGAAACTTAATGGGAAAACTATATAAATGGGAATAAAGGAAAGACTATACACTGAAGATTAAAAGACACACTGTTGAACTGTAAGTGATGATGAGTGCAGCTATCGACTATGGACGTCACTCTCTCTCTGTCTCTCTCTTTCTACTTGTATGTGTGTGTGTGTGTGTGTGTGTGTGTGTGTGCGTGTTTGAATGTTTTGAGTGGGTGCAATGTGGTGTGGAGCGGAAGGGATGCAATGCAGTAGGAGTAGGACATTTTTGGGGTGATAAGATAACACTGTTAAAAAAAAAAGAGGAAAAGATGTGTATTTTGAGTTCTAAGCCCCTGCACTATGTTTAACGTAGACTAACAAAACTTGGTACACATACAGTACGTAGCATGTCAAGACGTACAAAAAAGCACACCCCAAATCCAACAGGAAGTCCGCCATTTTGAATTGAAGGTTCAAAATAAGGGCCATTTGGCCATTTCCACATACTTTAACAAACTCCTCCTAGAGATTTCATCCAATCAACTTCAAATTTGGTCTGTACCATCTTAAGACGTAAAAGATGAAAAGTTTTTAAAAGAAAAACTTTTTTGTCATAGGAAATTGAAACAGGAAATGGGTGTAACTTGTATATTGTCCAACTGGCTTGAAACCTTTTAGGATTCAGAGTCCAACCCTGAAAACATCTACAGGCTGATATTTGCTCAAAGTCACAGCGCCGGACAGGAAGTAGGCCTAAAAGTCAAGGTGCTATAACAAACTCCTCTTACCAATGGACCTCAAAATTTGGTCTGTACCATTTTAACACCTTAAAGATGAAAAGTTATTGATAGCAAAACCTTTCATCCAACGGTGTGGACGTGGCACGACGGCCATTTTGAGCATTTATCATTGAATGAAGAAGTTGTTGTAACTTGTTGTCCAATTTGGCCATAATTTCTCTTCATTGACAAGAGACCAGGCCTAAGAACATTTGTAGGCCAAAACTGACTTTGGGTCAAATTCATATTGTATTGGTAAAGGTTTGCCCTGAACCCTTTGCTTTGCCCACGCCCCCTTTCACATCTAATGAACTTAGCAGGGAATTCCTTTTTCATTGGTGACGATTTGCAGTGTCTTGAGTGCCACGGTCACAAAGAGCGGCATCCGCCAGTAACCCCGGCGTTCGCAGAGAAACGAGGGACCGTCCAATGCTGCTTGCAGCTTTAATCATTATTTTCCGGCACTGGAGTCACTTTGTAGCCGAAAACAACATTCCTGCCATATGTGCTGTCCCATTTGCACCTCAACCAACCTCTAAGGCTCGCCCAATTCAGCCCCCTACCTGGCAATGTTGGGGTTGAGCCGGAAATGTTGTACCCAGTCCAGGCCCTGAGAGGCAATGTTGCCGCTACCATGGGCATTCTGTCAGAACAGCTGTTCCTCTGCTATGGTGGCCCGAATAAAGCTTGTGCTATCTCCAAACAACTCCTCCCCCACTGGATTGTGGATGTTATTAGCTCTGCATATGGGGCAAGTAACCGCCCACTAACATCTGGCGTGAGGTACTCTACTAGGGGTGTTTCCACCTCGTGGGTTGCCCTGAGAGGTGCACCCCGGGGGAAATACTGTATGTGGACATTCCCCAGGTTTTACAGGGTCAATGTTGCCATTCCTCATCCACTGAGGGTGGTCCTCCATCCAGGTCCCCCTAATTCTCCTCAATGAGGTTGGTATTTAGGATTCCTTGTGACTCTGCTAGTATAAGTCATTCAGTGAAGCACCGCCTCTGTAGGTCAGCAGGGATGAAATAGAACAAAAGTTACACATATAAATATGATATTATGAATCTTGAATGACCGCTCTGTCAATCGGTCCTTGTGTTCCCGCGAGAAGATTCCGTAGGAACGGATCCCCTGATGACAACTGAAGTTATGGGTCATCCAGGGGTCACAAGTAACATTGCTTACATACTCAAACTGCGCATGCGCGAAGGGAATATTCAGTGCTTTAAGCGGTCTGGCAGTCATTCAGGATTCATAGAACCGTAGTTACATTTGTAACTTTCAGTTTAAAAGGGTAGGAACCTGATATGTTTTCCCTGTTGGTGCCAGAGGAGCCTACAGAGGCAGGTATTTTTGGAGGCACTGAGCCAGACTGAAAGGCCATCATACCTCTCAGGATGCTTTGGGAAAAGGCCAAAAGCCAAAATAGAATGACTGCCTTGTGGTTGTATGGCTCCACTAACCAGTCAAGTTGACCTCCATGTCTTTTAAGACTCGTATAATGTATGTATACAAAGACTTTCAAGCAATTTAATAAAAGGTATTATGTGTATTTTTGGCACTAAAAGGTTGCTTCACATTTATCTTCAGCAGCAGCACAGAGGATTTATACAATCACCACAGTTTTAAGGTAGATGACCCAAGAGTAATGTCACCAATTCAGTATCTGACCAAATGTGATTATGTTCACAATCTCCCCTCCTCTTCCTTAGTTAAGCGGCAGAAGAGTGGTCAGAGAAGTGTTTTGCAGAAAATGATGATGTTAACGTGAAGTTGACTCTTGACCTTTTGAATATAAAACGTCATTGAATAATTGTTTTATCCTATTACATATGTGTGGGAAATGTCATAGTTAGCGTATAAGTTCTTCTGAGATATTGTGTTTATATGGACAACCTGCAAAACATAATTGATTTTTTTTTTTTCTGATTGCCTGCCACCCTGCCTTTTGATGATGGGAGGCAGTTTTGGGGCAGTGATAGAGATAGCCCTGTCCCGTATTTTGTCCTGGATCTCTGGACAGACAGAAGTTTTTGGTCAAATGATCTCAGATCTCTGACAGTGTGATATGGGGACAGGAGTTCTGCAATATGGAAGGCAAACCATTTAACACTTTGAAACTTTAACAACCAACTCTGTAGCTGTGTGGCAGCCAGTGTAAGAAGGCAATAATGGAACAAAATGTGCTCCCTCTTTTTTGACCTAGTCAAAACACTTTCTCTGCAATTGGAACTAGTTAATAAACAATTCTGGGTGATACCAAAATCTAACCAGTGCATGGCGGGAGAATATTAAAGCATTGATGCAGTTCTCCAGGTCAGAAGTTCAGTGAATTAACGTGTGTTTGGGGATGACCCTGAGCTGCATAAAGCTTGATTTTACCCCCTGATTTCTTTGTTTGTCAAACTTCAATCCTGAATCTGATAAATCTTCTGCATGTGGTTTACAAAAGGGGGCCAATTGGCCATCTGAGGAGAAATAAGGTTGGTCAAATGCTGTGGTCCAAATAAAATAATGTCAGTTGTATTTTCATTGAGCTGTTTGCCGCCATCCAGCATTTGATGTCTTGAAGAAATTAGGTCAGCTAGTTTGTTGTAGTTATTAGAGTTTAGTGGTAGGTACAGGGTTTGTACACCTTTTCCAAGGTCAAATTCAAGGTTTTCTCACAGTGGACATGCACCTACAATGACAATTTCAGACCCCTCCATGATTTCTAAGTGGAAGAACTTAGAAAAAATACTTATTTTCCTCCCTGTATATGTCAAGGATGTATAAATTAAGTAAACTTCACCTGGAGTCCGATTTACTACGGCAACACTGTTGACTGCATCAGTGATCTCTCTCCATTCCACATTCTTTCTACAGCCTTCGATACCAGTTTTCAGGCTGCTAAATAGTACACGTTACTGCAAATTAAACTGATATGTCATATGCCATGTTGTAAAATGTAGGGGCGAGGCCTCAAAACCGAGACTATATCGGGGCCTGAGGTTTAATTGTTTAAAGCCGATTTGTTTCCAGCCGTTGCATTTATCAATGTACAACAATTCTTACGCCCTGATTGGTGTGATACATTTCATGAATCACACGTGAAGCTTGTGGTAAGAGGATTTCTGCGCTCATATCTGCACTGGTTTCTACGTTAGGTTGATAATTGAGGGCCAATGTGATGAAGTAATGTAATTAAAGTAATCAAGAACTATACTGTTCTAAAAAAAGATCAATAAGCTACTTTGTCTCTAAAGAACTTTAGGAAGTCACATTTAGATACAGACTCTTTCTAAGCAGGTGGGGGGCGTGCAGGAGGTGACAGAGTTTTACACATTTAAGTAACCTGGGGTTATGACAGTTTTTGTAAATAAGATAAGATATGTAATGGTGAGGCGCATGGGTAGCTCACCTGGTAGAGTGTGCACCCAGGCCTAAAATGCCCAAAACATAATCTTAAAATAACAAAAAAGATATATCATGGTAAGGTACTGAGCCCTGAGCTGATTCCATTTTCATCAGGCCAGCACCCTTGTCTGCACGGTGAAACGTTATTTGCCTTGGTTAACATGTTAGCACCTTTTAATGTATATATATTAATCTGCACAGTGTGAGGTGGATGTACTCTTACCTGTACTGCCTGGTCTCTCTCTGCTTTAACAGAACGTAGCAAGACAGTCAAGTCCTGCAGACCTTGTTCTTTCTCCTTTAGCTCGGCTATAGCCTGATAAAGACCAAGATTAACCTTTAGCATTAGAAAAAATACATCCACAAAAACCCACATTAGGTGAATTTTATTATGCATACGCTGTACACGGGCGGGGGGTGCAATGTAAGGGGAGCATACCTGGTCTCTTGCCTGGGTCAGGTCTTGGATTAGCTGCTCATTAGCAAAGTAGTGTTGGGCCTTCATGTCCTCACAGCTTCTCTGGCACTCCAGCTTAACCTGGACTTGCATCTGTTCTAAGGCTCTTTCTCTCTTTAACCCAGCACTCAGTTGTTCCTTGTACCTGGTAAATAAACACACACACACACACACAAAGTCTTTATATAGCAGTTCACAGCTGCTGGTGTATGCACACACTAAATGAGCAGCCATATGCAGTACACACATATTTATTTTAACTATGTCTTTTTTTCATCAGTGTTTGTCTCACCTCTGGGTTGCCTCATCTCTCTTTTGCAATGCCTCCTGATGATTTTTCTGTATGCGGCGTATATGTGCGGCAAGAACTTTCACATTCCCCTGTAGTTTGACAATGTGTTTCTCAGCCTTCTGCAGCTGCTCTATGTGGGTCTGATACTGAGCCTCCAGCTGCGCATCACACTTCTTTAGAGCCCGGGCAACACCTTCAAATCTGGCCAGAAACAGCCATACAGTTAGACAATAGAAAACATTAAGAGGACCTATGATACAGGTAGGCATAGCGGATAAACTTTCAAACACAAGGTGACAGGAGTACTGTAGCTGAATAAGAGAAGAAGAGAGAATAAGAGAAGGAGGCACAGTCGCCAGCTTTGCTAGGCTGCTGAGGAGCTTAAGGATGCCTACACATGATCAGAGGTAAACCACGAGGCAGGCGTAGAACGTAGTGCTGGCACTTCAACAAAGTGCAATTAAGGTATACGTCATCATTGCTCTTGGCTAGCTCCTGTCAGGATTGTGCCGTAAAAGGTCAGCGGCAACAAGGTCAAAGTGTAAATAATTTAAACTTTGAGAACATCGCGTTATGATTGATATTTTTAGTCAAGGTGAAACAACCCGGTAATAACAAGTTATAGTGTGAATTGCTATGTTCACCTCACTGACTTTTCCAATCCAATGCAAAATTCTAATAATGTAATGACCCTTCCTTCTTCCAAAGTTCCTTGGGCTGGTGTGGAAGGTTAGCCGTTCACAGCCTCTTTGTGCTCCCTAATATTTTTTCTTTTCCCATCTGGTCCACTATGTCTTCGTACTTTGGTATTTTGGATGTTTTTGAACTAAACAGTATGGCAATCATGATAACGAATCCAATGCATTTCTCAGCAGATGTCTTATTTATAAATCCCACGGTCTCTACAAAGCTCAAATTGGCTGGCTTACAGGGAGGGACAAGAAATCCTGTTTGTTTTTGTTTTTTTATTACCAGAACAAATTGCTCCAAGATATGAATACAGATTGAACACTTATTTTGTTATAATCGTTGATGTATAATCCCAATACTACACTTGAGGAGGTGACTTCAGTGAAACACCTTTTGGACCTCGGAATTAAACCCTCTTAGGTAATATGGCTTAAGCAAACGTCAATGTTAAACGCTAATGCAGTTTTAAATGTTTTGTTATCACGATTTTACAGGCATGTCTCTTCTGATTAAGTACCCCCTGTGATTTGAGCCAAGACACACCCACCAAGCGAGAGAAAACATGTCTCAACATAGACTTAATATTTACGGTATATGATCTCAAAGAAGTTGAACACCTTTTCACACCTTCTAAGATTGAACTTCTCTCTCTCTCTCTGGGGTTGAAAATCAAGCTGTTGACTTAGCGCTGCCTCTAGAGGCCTGGAGAACTTCCATAGTGTAATCTGGATGCAGCGTCTCTTTTGTTGCATTTGTTTTGGAGATTGTGGGCTTTTCTTTTTGCATTGCTTGTTTTTGCAGCGGGTTTGCTGAATGCTGCGCATGTATTGTCAAATTAATGAAGTTGTTTTCTTAATTTCTTTGTGGTTTGTCTATTTGGCGTTTGCCCCTGTCGGCCACCGTACGTGCTTCTTCCCATTTGGTATTTTTGTTGCCATAGTAGGCATCTACAGGAGCTCTGCCCAATAAACACCCAAAAGCTGGAAAACTGGTGAGTTGATTCAAATTCTACGTTTGCTGTGGTGATATCCAATTCTCACACAGTCTTTCTAATAGCTTCAGGTATTTCACTGAAACAAACACATTCTACAAACAGCTGTAAATTACAGTACTGGTCAAGTCATAGGCCTCTTTTCTATTTCTTTTTTACGTGCAAATTTGTAGATTTTTCTCTCTCTCTCTCTCTCCACTCAGGCTTCATGTGCTGCTACAGTAGGTGACTAGTCCAGCAGGTGGCTCTAACTGCCTTAATGTATTATTAATGACTCACTTCTTAATGTGGTCATCCTCTTCTTTCTTCCACTTGGTCTTGATACGTTTCAGCTCATCCTCAAGCTCCTTTAACCTGAGACAGAAGGTAATCACAAAATCTTAAACAGACACACACACACATACATACACACACAGACACACTGACACACACATACTTGTAGTCCTTGACAGCAGTGAGGTCTTTAATCTCCAGTTCTTTGTGTAGTAGCTGGGTTTGTATCCGCTGACAGAGCTCATTAGAAGCTTTGAGAGCCTCTGTGTTCCGATGCTGAGCTTGGCTGTGAACTTCAGTCTCTTTTGACAGCAGCATCATCTAGACAAAGACACAGCAAAAGAAATGATGTTAACAACTTTACATGTGAAGAACTAGCCATGGGAAGATTAGAGGTCAACAAGAAAACCAAACATGTAGATTGGCTGCAATAATAGTTAGATTAATATTAAGATTACTTAAATTGACACTATGTTGCTTCTACCGCTAGTTACTATGAAGGAGGTTGCTTATTATGCAACATTCACGGGACCATGGAATATTAATATACGTTACTCAGCAAGAGGTTAGTAGGGGTAAGGTTGTGCAACTAAAATTTAAAGGAATCAAACTTTTAAGGCAAATAAAACAAATTTGCATTCAATATAGAGTATGTTGTCTATATACAGTATGTGCCTTGTTTTTTGTACACCTTACGCAACAAACCTAGTATTTATAGACAACATAAATGGAAAATTTACTTCAATAAAGTACATCCGGATAACAAATAAACACCATTCCTTTACTCTTCTTACCTTGACATCATGAGACAGCACCACAGCGAGCATCTCATCCAGTTTTAAATTGAACTCGTGTTCCCGCTGTCTGAGCTCAGTCTCAAATGCTGCTGTCATCTCCTGTCAACCAGAGGGAAGAGATCTTGTATATAACATGTTACCACTATTGCATTTATAATGGGATATAGGCGTAGTTAGTATAACTGAACATAACATCATTAAGCAGCTTTCATCCCTACAAGTCTCCACTTTGTTTTGTGTGGTTTCTATTTCAACTGTGCTTGATTGCTACTGTATACAGTGAATACATAAATTACATGAATTACATAACAGCACAAATAAAGAAGAGATCACTGCTCTCCACAATGAACCAACGTCCTCCAACGTTTTTCCAAGCAATGACAGATGGTAGCGGATGGAGTGATGGTTAATACTGCACGGTGTTGCCATATGGCAATGTGAGGCAATGAGGAGAACAGGTTTTGTTGAGAAAAAAATATGTTTTCATCAACCCAAAAATAACAACATAAACCAAAAACTTAATATCTAGGCCTATAAAAAAGGTCACCAAAATATAAATATACCCAAAATAGCAACAGCAAACCGGATGTGAACTTTCCAACAAACCTAACTGAATGAAACAAAAGAGGACATATATACAGTTGTGTTCAAAATAATAGCAGTCCAACATCACTAACCTCATAAATCATATTTTTTGGTTGAAGTGTTATTTCTACATGCCAAATAATTGATTTCAAATGCCTTGAAATGGCATCCAAAGCCAGGAAAAAACGGTCAACCACAATTTGAATGGATTGATGAATAGCCAAAATGGTAAAGGCTCAACCAATGATCAGCTCCAGGAAAATCAAAGGAGACTTAAAGTTACCTGTGAGTGCTGTTACAATCAGAAGAAGACTATGTGAAGCAAATCTATGTGTTAGAAGCCCCCCCCCCAAATTCCCATTGCTGAAAAAAAGACATGTACTGAATAGGTTGAAATTTGCCAAAGGACACATTGACTGACCAAAGGAGAAATGGTGAAACATTCTGTGGACTGATGAGAGCAAAGTTGTTCTTTTGGGGTCTAGGGGCCGCAGACGGTTTGTCTGACGACCCCCATGCACTGAATTCAAACCACAGTACACTGAAGACAGTAAAGCATGGGGGTGAAAAATCCTGATCTGGCGAGGTTTCTCATTCAATTTCAATACATCAATATACTCGAAGAGGTCATGTTGCCTTATGCGGAAGAGGAAATGTCTTTGAAATGGATCGTTCAACAAGACATTGACCCAAAACACACCAATTAGCAAGCAAAGTCTTGGTTGCAGATTGATGTTATGGAGTTGCCAGCCCAATCCCCGGACCTCAGTCCCATAGAAAACTGTTGGGGTGACATAAATGAAAATACTGTTTCTGAGGCAAAACCCAGTAATGCAGAGGAACTGTGGAATGTAGTTCAATCGTCCCGGGCTGGAATACCTGGTCACAGGTGCCAGAAGTTGGTTGACTCCATTCTACACAGATGGTTGTGCAACTAAATATTAGTGCAATAATTCAGAGTAAAGCAAACCCTTGAGACAATGTTTGAGTTTGTAAAGAAAAATGCAAATATTGCTCTTTTTTTTAACAGCCTAGTATTCCCTTTTTCTTCACTTTCTGTAAAGGTATAACACAAACTTGATCATTTTGGTCATGTTTTGATTTGGAATTGAATGTGGAGTGGTCCCAATGCATTGATATTATGGAATTAAAAGCTATTCTAAGGATATGGAGCCTTATTCACTTTTTGAAGCACACAAAGTGCCATTATTCTGAACACAACTGTACTTTGGCTTGTTAGAGGGGGGCTCTAACTTGGCACATAGAAAAAATATAATGTGTTATTTAATTTTTGTATATAATGTGTGCAGGGTAAGATCAAAACAATACACATGTAGATTACAAATTAAAAAATAAATAGCAGTGTAATGTGAGTGTGAGTGTGAGTGTAAGTGTAAGTACTGTTAAAATGTAGCACTTTCTATTTTTGCTACAACATGATGTTACAATGAACTAACCAGAATCAATTCATTTTGTCCCTTCCAGTGTTCCTGTGCACTTATCTTTATTTTGGATACAGTAAAGGGAGGGTGATAATGAATCTTTCACGTTGTTACATGATGAGCACATTCCCTTCCTGGAGCCAAACTAGCCTACAAGATCCATCCTCTTCTATTTGTCACCTGCTCATCTTACCTGACAGACAGATATGTAGAAACACAAACATACACAAGCCGGCCAATTTAGTGTTACAGACACCAGTCAAAGATTCAGAGCTCTTTTGTCTGGGTTCATCCTAAAGGTCTGCTGCTAATCCCCTTTGAATGTCTGGCTCTTCTACCAGTTATTTTAGTCCTGTGGACTGGATGTCTCTTCACTGTCCAGAGCCAACTATGTTGTGTTGTAACACAAGACGTAGAGTCTATTACAGTTTGGAGTAAAGCTGGGTCAACTTGGGGTTTCACCGGCAAAACCCGTTTGATTTTATGCTAACCGTTTAAACTGGCTATAACCTTTGCTGTTTATTTAATCAAATTGCTTGTCAGGATATTACCGTTATTGACAAGTACATAAACATGGAAGAAATCCTATTTCTTTGATGGTTGGAGAGGGAACAGTGTGTTTGTTTACTAGAAGGTTCATGAGTTTTATGGGGTGACAAGATGATACGTGGCAGAGTTACTCTCAGAGAAAAAAACTGCGCTCATATGGAAACATTTGGACAAACATAAGAGGTCAGCTGTAAAAGACGGCAAATTGTAAACACCTAAACTGAATCTATAACCCAACTTCAGGTAAAAAAGTCATTAAATAGAGGTCCATTGCCACCTGGATGTGGACTGAAATCGCAACATTCTCATTATGGGCTCATTCATCATTCTCACTCTGGAGCGGTTGAGACGTGTGAAAATAGTGGTAAAATTCGGTATAGCAGACTGTTATTCTTTACACCAATCCAAGCCTAATGTAAAGATTTATTCACAGTAGTGAACTACATTACGTCCACATTATCAAGACATTGGCCAAAAAGAGTTTTTAGACCTTCAGAGAGATGAAAGTGTGTGTTTACCTGTCTTTGGAGGGTAAGCTCTCCTTCCAACTCTTGGATCCTGCAATTCAAATCCCATTTCATCCTCTCATACTCCTCCTGTTGCTTTTGAATTTCACCAGCCATAGAGCTACCATCCAGCCACAAAAAGACATGCACAGAAACACAAGGGGTTACAGTCCTATGGTATTAATTAAGGTAAAAGTTCATTCTTAAGATATCCATTACCATATGACACAAATC
The DNA here is from genome assembly GCF_013103735.1 of Etheostoma cragini. Taxonomy (NCBI): domain Eukaryota; kingdom Metazoa; phylum Chordata; class Actinopteri; order Perciformes; family Percidae; genus Etheostoma; species Etheostoma cragini. Next base: position 18,545,900 of record NC_048427.1, on the reverse strand, counting down.
TGAAGCCATACTTAATAAGAGTGATTCCTTTCACCAACAGTGTTTTCCGCTTTGACTTAATGTTTTTTTGAAAGGGAGGTCCTCAGCAACACAACAGCAGTGACCAAACCGCTCTGTCTGATCAGGCCCTTACTCTTACACTTCTTTCACCACCAAAGACTCCCTTTATCATCCATGTTATGATGGTACTAAGTGCAACACCAATCAACGCTCTTTTCTTACTCTCAGTTTCCTTCCCCTGACTCACCACTTGAGCTCATCCAGCTGCCGCCTGTGCTGAGCAGCATTGTGCAGATGTTTACTGAGCTCCTCCTGCCTCTTCTCTGTCTCTCTGGCTCTCTGCTTCTCCAGCGTGTCAACCTGCATATGCAGCTGGTTCAGCTCCCCCTTCCTGCAAATGACAACCACCTTTTTTGTAGTAGCCGATTGAGACAGTCATCTTGCCGCCGGCACAAAGCCCGACGCATGTGTCTTTGCTATTTTAAGACCGTCCAGCAGCCACGTTGTTTAAATAGCAAATGCACCTGCGTCCATCTTTGCACTTTGTTTCTCACACACACACACACACACACACACACACACACACACACGGAAATGCAGCAGCACACAAACATGCAAAAGACTACAAATGAAAATATTACGGTGCAAGGCCGCCATCATAATAGATATGCACCAAGGTACAAACACGCCTGGTTTTTAAAGGGAATGGGAAATGACACTCAGATTTGTTTATTGCATGTTGTGCCCACACCTATGACTTATTACTGAAGACATTAGGTACAACCCGTTTAAACCATGCACCCGGCGTACGGACCCTTTTTTCCACCTGTCAAACTAGCAAAAGTGGATTTGGACACGCCTTAAACACACCTGCATCATGTGCTTCATGCTTTGCGCTTAGATCGTTACAATAGGGGGCCATTCCTGTTCTCCTTGTGCCTAGACTCTGGATTTAATATTATGGATAAACAAGGCTTCCCTTGCTGGTTCTATCTACATTTTATCAATTCCATGTTGATGTGTGAGTAAAATCACCAAAAGAGCAGAGCGATTTATTTTTGCTTTTTCTGAAAGAACACTAAATTCATCAATTTCTCAATCAACAGGCAATTAATAAATGACTTTTTTTTTATATTACACTTTCATACACTATTGGTTTTATTAAACAGTTCAATGAAATTCATGCTAATTAAAACCATTACCACTTTTTAATTATTCTCACTACTTTACCTTCATTTATGTCAGCAATTCAGTTTAGATATAGCATTTTATCTTTTCAGGATTCATTTTCATTTTCTGCAGGGAACGCATTTAAAAGTAGCTTTTTTTTATTTATTTGCATAATCCCATATTCCCACATACACCCATAATGACACCACTTAATGGATGGTGCTAGTGTAAGTATAGGTTAAATAAATGAATAATTGATCATTATTCCATGATTTATGGTTGTAGCCCTAATCCAAATTAGGACTACAACTCTCTTTTTCACTCCCAAACGTAATTTACATAAATAATTACATACAAACATTATTCAAGGATTTGCCCTTTTAAATTATGGTATTAAATTGACAATCTAAATCTCCATGGTAGGGTTTTATTTAATCAAATGAATTAAGTGAATAAATGTGGTTGTTTACTTTATCTATTAACTAAATATAGACATTTATATTGTATGCAATAGGTTTTGAAGTTAAATGAACAGTTTCTAAAATAGAATGTGTAAATGTGCAAAATGGGCTGTAAATGCATCCTTTTGCTAATGGTGGAGTTTGAATGAGAATATAATTGATGACTGATTGCAACACAACAATAATTTGGATTGAAGAGGGTCAGATGAAGTATACCTGTTCTGCTCCACAGTCAGAGCTCTCGCAGTTATGACATCATATCTCTCCAACTCTCTATCTCGTTCATCCAGGATGGCCAAGTTGAACTGGAAATCTTCCCTCAGTTGCTGGTAACGTCCTCTGACGAATGAAACAGTACATAATAATTAGTCCGTTATTAATATGAAATTTACAAAGTGGAGGGACCATCGGAAAATTGCCGCCACGCCCTCACCGTGATTTCTTTTTAAAATATAAACATGGCCTTTAAGTTGGGGTGACCAGACGTCCCCGGTTTCCGGGGACAGTCCCCGGTTCTGGTGACCTGTCCCCGGCTGGATCTGTCCCCCGACCCGATATTGGAGTGAAAGAAAGAAAACACTGACCAAACGGAGCCGATAGTCGCTCAAGACAAGCTCAGAGATATTTTAGAAAGCCGTGTTTTACGATGCTAAAATCATTGATTATTTACATGGAGTCTGGTGGGTTTAGCCAACGCAATTTCGCAGACTTTTATGTTTTCAAAAAAGGATCTTAATCTTTAACAGAAAGGTCGATCTCCTTAGAAATCCTTTCCATGATGTTGTCTGTTGGGGGAAACAGCTCAAGGTCTAGTGTTCCCGTTTTAAGTTGAACAAAAATAAAAAAAATGACGTGTTTGGGAGGGAGATCCGCATTTGTCATATTTTGTAAAATGTATTGTCAATAAATAAGTCTTACAAAGTAACTATCCCCTTAAAGCTAGGTTTATGGTAGCCGCGGTGGGGGCCTTTCTAAATTGATTCTTATTGTATGTGTATTCCTTGTATGTGTAAACATACCAAAAGAGCTGATTCTAATTCTAGTGGATTAACTCAAAAGGGTCTGTTAACTCAAATTTAAAGTATGTTTTCTCATTTATTTACCTTTGACATGTTTTACATGTGGTAGGTATCTTTGTATTCGGATATTAAGTTTGTTTGTTTCGACTGTGAAATAACTTTCTCTTAGATTTCTGCCTCCACCCGAATACAATGAAGCTGGATACAATTTTAGTGTTTGGGTCTGACGGCATTCAAATAATGACATTTAAACATTTCAGTACCATAAAATAGCAGTGTGTCTTTCCAGATGCAGTGCAATGTCCTGGTTACTCTTGATAATCCACAGACCTCCATTGTGTGGGTCGGAAGCGGAATATCTTTCACACATATTTCAAAACCAGGGCAAATAAAGCTATCTGCGTGCATTACAGGTAGGTAGAGGTAGAGGAAATATGTTATTTTGTTCCTTGGCTTAACCCCTTTAAGAGTTCAAATGTTCCAACTGTTGTTATGTCATTATTAACAGTTTACTGGAGACTTAATTCATAACTTTTCACACTTAAGCAGGTTAGGAAATAGGATAGACTAACTCCCCAGAGACATATAGTGGACCCAAATACATAATTAATCAGAAGCCTGAACGTGGCTTAGACCATGTTTGACAGCAAACTAGGGCTTCAACGCCAACGGCTTGGAAAAATGGCCGAGAATGCATTTGATAATCACTTAATCTATTAATTATTTTATCAAGCAAAAGCGCCTACAAAGCAAAGGAAAAAATCCTGCACTCTGCTCTTTCTATAGCATCCCCTTTTGTTTAGAAAAACTAACGTTTTGGTCTCTCCGGACATTCATCAAGAATATCTCAAATGACAAACAAAGACGGGGTTAAATACATTTCTCCCCTCCCATTCTTGTCTCCAGGTGTGGGACAATAGGCAATCATTTCTCAATGGGAGTGTCTTTCAGTTAAGACTTAGAATTTGAATTTGGATATGGAAGCTGTTCCTACATCAAGCAAAAATGCCAAATATTAATTTGAGACATGGATTTGCTGCTTTTCTATGTTTTATATTATTGTAAACTGAATGTATTTGGTTTTGCCATGATGGTCAAATGAAAAAAACTGAATGTGAAGATGTTCCCTAAAGCTCTGGAAAATTGTGATAGACTCCATTTTTAAATATTTCACAATTTTAAAGATGCAATGATGAAATGAGTGAAATACTCAGCAATCAACAAATAAGTGAAAGTAAAAAATAATTGGGATGCAACCTGACAACAAACCCAACAACTACATGTGCTTTCCTGATGTGAGGTTGACATAGACGAGATACCTGAGGGAGGTGTACTTCTCCTGAGCCTTTTTAAGGGAACTCTCCAGTTTTTGAACTCTTGCAGCCAGCTGGGTCTCAAGGTCTCCCGGTCCTCTGTCCCCATTTGACTGCATGGTACAACTGCAATACACATAGCAGCAACAATATAGGTCATCATGCATTGCAACACGTAGTACTCATTCTAATTAAGGATGCATCAATACCCCTAAATAAAGCCCTAAGTAAATTGATAGCCAACAGAGGGAGTTGTTTACATACTGTATGTTCTCAATGTTAGACAGTTCTAGTAAAAGTGAAAAACCAGTTGCTGGGTATTTTCTTATCACTAGGGAGGGCCTCTACAGTAATGAGGCACATTAGCCTCATCCTACCTACAGGGAATGTAAAGGATCACAACATACATCCTTTTCTTGTGAAATCAACAAGTTTTTGGTACTTTTGATGTGCTATAGTTCACATACTGACTGTGCAATCAGGTTCAGGTGTAGATGGACTATTTTTTATATTCTGGGACACCACAATGTACTTCTTATCCACTCACGTCAGGCTAGCTATGATAACTAATAGTTACGTCTGAGCTATTCCCATAGCATTAGGGGATGGGAGGAAAATGCTCTGGTTTTGATGGCAGTTCTTTAAAGCAATCAAAGTCCTCACGACTAAAAATATGGATATTTAGATGGATGAACCTGTCTATACCTTGCCATGCATTAAAGCTTGTGGGCAACTGTATGAAAAACGTGTTGTACCTTAAAGAACATCTTAATACTTGAAGGCAAAAATCTAATTCTGGACCTTAACAAAATAAATGAGACAGCAACCCTTGAGCTAGTTTACACTTGTCACATCATGATGAAGTTGGTGGATTTTTTTTTAACTGTTTTAATTTATATACATGCGGTCCCTCATTCCAGATCATCATGCCCTTTGAACAATTAAACAATCCAACATAAAATGGATATTAATTATGCAGTTAGGCAGTGAATTTAAAAAGATCACAGAAAACACGTTTGTGGTTCAATCTCATATTAATAATTTGCAAAAAAACAGGAAGTGCCCTGCTATTCTGAGTAAATAAAATGCATTGTCTGAGGTCTCGGTCAATTAAGCTGTGACCATGTTAGCTAGTTAGCTGGCAAAGAAGCATCGAGTTCTATGTAAAATGTTTGGTTTCCACAAAATAAACGAGTTCTATGTAAAATGTTTGGTTTCCACAAAATAAACGAGTTCTATGTAAAATGTTTGGTTTCCACAAAATAAACGGTGCAAATTGCACGCGCACACGGGCACACACACGCGCGCACACACACACACACTTTTCGTAGGTTTAACTTACCACAATACACTAGCTTTAACGTTAGCTTTTGCAGCAACCTAGCTACAAAATGAGCCATTTGGGCTCATAGGTCTTCATAGTCTACTTCACAGTTAGCACTGTGTAGCTCTGAAACACAAGACTATTAAACGCTATGCTATTCAACTTAAACTTTTCCTATGTGAAGGAAACGGTTTCCTTGGCAACGGTGCGTCTGTCAAATTGTTCCCCACATACAAGGATAGACAATAGTTCCCGCGCGCCAGCGCATGATAAAGCCCGCGGCTGAAGCGCGCTCACGCAGTTAATGTAGAAGCGCTTCGGAAGGTGTCGGCATCAGCAGGTATCGTGTGATTAGTCTTTTCTTTTTAATCAATGGTTTCTGTTTCTGTTTGTCGGGGTTGTAGGCTGTATATGCCCTGTGTTACGCGATTACCTGTGGCCCTACGCCAGACTAACAGACACATAAAGACGAGTAAAAGAGGAAAAAGGTTAGTATTCGCATTGTTATAATTGTGTTAGAGATGCTAATGCCTATGGATGGTGTAAGTTCTTATAACATGTTATTATTGATCATGTCGCCGGATAGTCATTGAAACTAAAACTTTTCAGATAAGACATCTGGCCCAGGGATGCACATTGAATACAGGCTACGCTTCCATCCTCACGTAGGCTATCGGAGTTTGTGCGTCACCTACGCACCGTGTTCCACATCTGTCTGTCGCTTATTACACAATGGAATGAGCAACATAACAGGAAACTTTCTCTAAAGCGGAACAACACATCAAAAGGAAGCCAACTCAGTCTAAATCTATGACTTATAGGCTACTCACCCAAAGTAATGTTGCTTAATAAAATCGACATATATTTTGTAGGCTATATATACTAGGGTGACCATATTTTGATTTCCAAAAAAGAGGACACTCTCAGAGGCTAATGAATAGGCTTTATTATGCCTCAATGATACAAAAATAACAAAGTTATTATTAAAAAAAGATCTATTTTCAAATAAATAAATGTTAAATAATGTTCTAATTATGACCTATTCTGTGCCAGCTTCAACTAAATATCTTATAAAACCTTTTCAATGTAGTAAAATCAGGTTTTCGGTGTCCATGTGAGCTTGGACATGGGACAGTACGTGGAAAGTTCAACTGTGAAGCTGCACTTACATCTCGTCTCATCTGCTGCCTGTACGTGCGCGTCGCAGAGCCGCCCACAAGGCAGCCTATGGGGAATTACGTCACGCAACGAAGTACCGTAACATTGTGTGCAAAGCGCCAGTCAATTTAAGTACACGCTTTTCATGACTTTCCCGGACATTGTCATGAATTTGTAACACGTTTTATAAATGTTGCCCCTGGTGTCTCGACCACAAGCTTTTTTACCACGTGTGTTTCACTCACACAACTCAGGCAGAAATAGTATTTTGGGAGGGGCCAGTACAAAAGTCAGTGGGCCATTTACAAAAGTATTAGAAGTAGCAAAAAGTACAAACTGAAAAAAACAGCAACAGGTTTGCCATTGTTAGAAAAAACTAGCACACGTTCTTGGATTGATGAAGATGGAGAGAGGCTAGGGTTCCAATGAAGAATTAACAAAAGGTTTAATGAAACAGAAAGATGAAGATGAAATGACAAAGACAATAACACACAAAACATAATAACACGGCCAGCCGCAGACTGAAAAACATGCCTCCTCTTAAGGAGTCACATCAAAACAGTCCAGAATCATTGTAAGTTTCAGAATTATATTCCCTGCACTGCACCTGGTGGGGGGTGAATTTAAACCCATTCTCATTGGTCCGTCGTTGGCATGGGAACATGTTGGGCGCATCTCAGTCGCTGCCTAAGATGAGGAGGTCACACCTCTAACTTCTTCCTGGACACAGATCAAAGGTTATCACGTGAGGGTTAAACATTGCCATTGTTCCTACCCAGTCTCAACACAGAAAGTGGGGCTCCTAAAAGGCGGGAACAGCAGTTTCCTTTCCTGTGGGACAACTGTTTTCTTTCTATATGTTAAATTCCTGATGTGACCTATTCAATTCTTTTTAGAAGGTTGGGTTGGTGTGAAGAAGTCAAATGCTAATTAAGGCTAGTGAGTTGTTTTATTGAGCTGCAGGGAACATAAACCACAAGTACATTGTTTTCAGAACATTAACTTTGCTCTATCTTTTTAAAGTCCAACACCTTTCAACGCATACTGCAACGACAATGGCAGTACTGTCTACAACATGCTCAACCAACAGAGCTCAATCTAAAAAGTTTGTACACAACAATATAGACAAAAAGCTTTCGATTTTAACCTATTCAGGCTAAAGTAAATTCGCACCGACATAGCCAGCAGCATTGGCTCTACACAGCTATAAGTTATACAGTTGTACGGTTATAAAATGAACCATTTTATAGCACAAAGTGGCAACTAAACATGAACCCAAACAGCAGAGAAGGTGGTTACATGCTGTATGACGTGTCATAGCCTACATACGACAGAAATCGCACAGCATTGTTTCTTCAGGACAGATCATGAGCAGCAAATGCGCTACCAGCAGTAAAAGAAAATCAAAGATTGAACACTTTGTTCCAAGCATTGCTTGAATTATGAAAGATATAATGAAAAGTGGCCAGCAAGGTGCCAAATCTTAGACATTGTATTGAGTCCACGATCAAAGAAAACTAAAAACTACTTCCCCCACAGAAGTTAGCTTATTACATGTGGGCAAAACACAAACGCATTTTAGCTAGAAGCCATCATCATTGCTCACGACTTCTTACTAAATAGGAATTTTACTAGCTAGGTTACTTCAATAATAACGCAAGAAGCATGAAACAAGTTTTAATTACTGAGAAGCCATTTTTGTTGAGGTAAATTTTAACAGTACATTGCTTAACAAATCTGTGTTGTCTAAAAAGCCGGCTAGCTAACGTTAGCTGTTAACGTTAGCCTGGAGTGTCTGCCTGTTGTTACCATAGCAATTGGCTCCAACTTGTTTGATTCTTATTCTATGTTTAAACAATTTTGTTTTAATCAGAAGAGAAGACACATTACACACACACACACACACACACACACATACACACACACAACTAGTTCTGTTACTGTTGTTTTTTTTACATGCAATTGAATACTTTTCAATACAAAATGTATCTTAATGAAACTTGGCTTGACTGATAATGTTTTTGCAGGATGATAGGGGAAGACTCGAGAATATTCATTAGGGAACTTATCCCTAAATGACTAGTACTTGTTGCCTGCTCTGGTTGGTTTGGTTAGGTTTAGGCAAGAGGAGTGGGATTGGTTATGGCTAGTTAGGGTAAGAATATTCAGGGTGAGCCAATCAGTGATTGGGCCAATAAGTCATGTGGCATGTGGCAAGTGCCGCCCTGTATCTTACTTACTTACCTACCATTACTGACTACACCTGCTCAAACTTCTCAAGCTACAGATATATGCTCTTGTTTTAATGATGCTGTCTCACCAGTGCAAACGCAACTTGAAGCCACTACATCCATTTTAAGTCTTTGTTACAACAATACGCCCCTAAAGGCGAGATTGGTGCCCAAAAAAAAAAGTGCGCTAGACGCTAACCACTCAAGTTCAATGCCTAACCCCGACCTATCGAGCTGCTTCGTAGGGTGGGACTTGCCTAGAGGTTACGTAGACGATAATAATGCATCATGTAGCCTATGTTAATTAATTGTGGAGAGAGAGAGATAGACTGTTAGATTGCCTTTTACCCTTACTAAAAGAGATAGGCCTAATAGCCTAATTAATTTAACTTCTCTAAAGAAAATAATAAGTCCTAGTTTGTAACTGTAGGCTACCTTGTGGATCTCCTTGGGGGTAGCCTATACTTAAGTGGTTTCCGGAGGTGGAGTGGCGGGACTTTTCCAGGTGGGCCGGTAGTGTTTTGAGGCTCTAATTATAGTTATACATTGCAAGTTCTTAGCAACACAATCCGCCGGCCTAGTGTGCGGTTGCTGCCCGCTGGTGAAACTGTGCAGCCTCTGCTAAACCCATAGGGGGGGCCACAGCAGCCTCTTATTTCAATACAAACAGAGGCTAATCAGAAAGCACTAACGGTCACAACCATGTCTAGGATTTTCAGAAATGTAGGGTATCGGTGAGCGGCCCCTCCCCAAAGGGTATAGCCCTGGTCGGCCTATGACGTAAAGTCATCTAACATGTCATCTAACATAGGTGGCGCTGAGATGGTCAGACTCAACAGGAAAAAAAGGGATTGTGTTGCTGGGCTGTGTTCATTCGTTCACCATCCGAACATTCATCTTCCCCCCATTACATTACATTGAAATAATATATTCTCCAGTGGGTTCATGATAGTGGTATCTCTGGCTTTGTCGTTTGTTTCAGGAAACACAATTTGCTGTGTTTGTAATGGTAAAGTTTTCAAAGGTTCTTTTGTTGTGTCCTTGTTGCTTCAGTTGTGAAACCTACTAGTTACACAGTGGTAGGTAAGACTGGTGTATGATCACTTTGGCGTCTTCAAGAGGATAAACATACAACTACAGAGAAATAAATATAGTTTAGTGGTCATTTTAAGTCTAGAGTTTAATCTCTTGGCAGAGTGTTGCATTTGTCGTAGAAATATGTAAGACACTTCTATTTTTACTGACCGTGTCTCTATCTCACACAGATACACAATGCTGGGTAACATCCAAGTTCCTTTCATCTGCATATCAGAGATGTGTGTGTGTGTGTGTGTGTGTGTGTGTGTGTGTGTGTGTGTGTGTGTGTGTGTGTGTGAGCAAGCGGAATTCAAGAGTGTTATTTTAGTATGGGTGGTGATACTGACTCCTGACAGAGTCCTGCATGGGTCACACTGGGGTCATGGAAGGTCTGAATGATGCTGTGTGGTCTATGGGCGGGGGGTTCCAAGAAGGTCCCGTACTGATCTGTGTCTGTATGAGCATGTGCTTTATGTTTGCATATTGGTACCTCTCACCCTTGTACCTGCACTACTGATTCTCACTGGTTTATGTGGCGGCTGCACCATGGAGGGTGATCAATCGGGAGTAGTGTGAATCTCCCATATGATGCACCCTCTCGACAAATGTATGGACTGGTTTTTCTTCATCTTTCTGTGTATCTTTGTTTTATGTTGCCGTTAAAAGATATATCCTGATCAGTGATAACCATGAGATTCTTTACGTCCTAAAAAACCTTGCGTCTCTTTGTTTGTAATAATGTAATAGCTAGTGTCCCTGATAAATAAACAAATACATAAAAATAATACGTTTTTGTAAGGTTTCAGGACTATTAACAGCCATATGATATGATATGATATGATATGATGTTACATTTTAAGTGTGCGTTTTTACCACTATGTTTACAGCCACTGACCTTAACATAGCAATCGGAGAGCATCATGGGAGGAGCAGTGGTGGACGATGGACCTCCTGGTGTGAAGGCCCCAGATGGCGGCTGGGGCTGGGCAGTGTTGGCCGGCTGCTTCGTCATTACTGGCTTCTCCTACGCCTTCCCTAAGGCTGTCAGCGTCTTCTTCAAGGAACTTATCCGAGAGTTTGACGTCGGCTACAGTGACACCGCTTGGATCTCGTCAATACTGCTTGCCATGCTATATGGCACAGGTAGACAAGGATAATACACATCTCATAGTCTGTTAGCATCAACATGCTAAATACTGTCTTCACGTGTATACTGTGTACTTATGCATTGATTTGTTTTTGTTTTTTAGGACCTCTGTGCAGTGTGTTGGTGAACAGGTTTGGCTGCCGACCGGTAATGATGGTTGGAGGGCTCTTTGCCTCACTGGGAATGATTCTGGCCTCCTTTGCCACTAGTATCATGCACATCTACCTCTGCATTGGAGTTATTACAGGTAAAGTCACAACATACGTGAACACATAGGAAAAAAACATTTAATAAAGGACCATCCATATCTATTACGTTAAATCAGATGCAGATTAGCTGCTTCTTTATAATTGCTCATTTTCTTTATAATACACAGCAACAATATTGATGAGTCCTTACAAAAGATGTCCGTAAACAAGCTACCTAAATTTCAAGCAGTTCCCAACACTAAATGTAGTAATAGTAGTCCTAGTAGTTGACAATGTGTGTCTTTTAACTATTTTGTAAGTCACAATCTGTGACTTATGGGCTGTGGATATTCTTGCTTCACAGAGGAAAATCTGGATATTTTTTAGTCTTGGGCTTTCCTTTAATGATATCATATGGGCAAAATCATTGGTACATAAGAAATATATCCAAGCTGATGGCCACGTTTCCATGTGACCTCAATGAGCACATTCATGCTCTTCAGGAGAAGAACCTGAGCCCTCTGAAAGATACCAAATAGAACAAAGAAGATCAGATTACAACACACCCATAGGGAGTCTGATTTCATTCTCTGCTCAGCATGCCATGTTCCACTTTTCTTTACATAGCGAAAAATGATTGTTTCTGTAACATTGCCTGTACGTCTCTCTTCAGGTCTGGGTCTGGCGTTGAACTTCCAGCCGTCTCTGATAATGCTGAATCGCTACTTTAGTGAGAAGCGTCCTTTAGCCAATGGCTTAGCAGCAGCGGGCAGCCCTGTGGCACTGTGCTGCCTGTCCCCACTGGGACAGATTCTCCAGTACCAGTATGGCTGGAGGGGGGGGTTCCTCATACTAGGAGGCATTCTGCTCAACTGTTGTGCCTGCGGTGCCCTCATGAGGCCCCTGTGTCCCCCTAAGAAGCCACAGTATCTGGAGGAAAGCCCTCCCACAGCTGCAGTAGGGGAAAAAAAGAAACTGTTGGATTTCAGCGTGTTCAAGGACAGAGGTTTTCTCATCTATACCCTTGCAGCGTCCATTATGGTGCTGGGCTTGTTCGTGCCCCCTGTGTTTGTGGTCAGCTACGCTAAAACCCTCGGCTATGAAGACACAAAGTCTTCACTGCTGCTCACCATCTTGGGATTTGTCGATATGTTTGCTCGGCCCGCATCAGGACTCATAGCGGGCATGAAGTGGGTACGGCCCAGAACCGTCTACCTGTTCAGCTTTGCTATGGTCTTCAACGGCTGCACTGACCTCATAGGATCCCAGGTAACTATGCGGCATTGGGTTCTATATGACAAGGAGAATTGAGAGGAATTTGTCTGTATAGATGATGTGCAGTTCCTTCACAAATTAGCTAGAAACCACATATATTGCCATTATACAGGTCAAAGAACTTGACATACCTAGCTCTTACTGGGGAAAAATACTAGAATGGAAAACAATGGAATAAAAAAATGAAGAGATTCTGTCATCTTATGTACTGTATATAACAATCAGGCTGGTAAAACAGAGATTGTTGACTGTTGATTGGCATTAAAACTGAATAATGTAGATTTTACTCATTGTATAGCTAGTCTAGGTTACTGTATGTTGGTACCTTTAATCTCTCTTGTTCAACAAGGCTTGTTTTATCACCTGTCTTTTCTCCATAAACCAGTTGTCATTTTCAGGTCTCTGGTTTCTCTCCTTGCAGGCAAACAGCTATGGAGGTCTGGTGGTCTTCTGTATCTTCTTTGGTATCTCGTATGGCATGGTGGGAGCGCTACAGTTCGAGGTCCTCATGTCTATTGTAGGGACCGAGAAGTTCTCCAGTGCCATAGGCCTGGTGTTGCTGATGGAAGCCTTTGCTGTACTAGTGGGACCTCCTGGAGCAGGTCAGAGCATGGAAGGAACGCATGTGAAAGTTTGTGTTATGCTTACATTAAGGCTCATCATTTTCAGTTTTTAGCAATTTTGAACAAAAGGAACTAGACTTAATGTGCCAGAGCATCCACACCTTGTTGCATTTTGTCCATTTAATGACTTTATATAGTGATAATTAAGAGATGACAGGAAACAATGGAGATGCAACTAAGGTCACAAGCTAAATTTGAACTGGGGATGCTGTGGTTACAGTAAAAAGGTTCTAGTTTCTACGTCTTTTCAAGATTCTCCTAGTATCTGGCCAAGTGAAGGTGTTTCACTTCATGAGTTTAGCTTGATAAGAACCAGTAATAGTCATGCTAATATTCTTGTATTCTCCACCAGGTCGCCTCTTGGATGCCACCCATCAGTACATGTATGTCTTCCTGTTGGCAGGCTGTGAGGTCACACTGTCAGCCTTTGTCATCGCCTTAGGTAACTTCTTTTGCCTTAGAAGGAAAAAGAAAGATCTAAAGGCTGAGGTAGAAATGGCTGTCACTGCAGCAGAGAAGGAGGGACTAAACTTTGGGGGGGACGGCGAGGAAGATCACGAACGTGAAGAGGAGCCTAAGGAGAAAAATAAAGGAAATGTCAATGCCTTGAAAGCAACGGAAGAAGTGATGATAGTTAAGGAGATGGGAGAGAATGGTGGAGAAGACACATTATAATGAAAAAAAGGACTAGTGAAGCTGTCCACCAAAAGGACTTAAAAGGACTGAGGATGATGTGTGACAAATAGAAATGGGAGCCACACAGAAAGTGAAGGAGTGTGAACAAAGTAGGGTACGAAAAGACTATTACTTTTAGTGCCTTTATAATGAAAATCACAGTTTGATGTAATGGATACAAGGCAGAGAGTGTTCATAAGCAAGAACTGGGTTTGTCTGAACTGTTCTGATGCAACACCTTGATCAGAGGCTGTACATTATGTTTGCTCTGTTAAATAGTTGCTGTCTAGTTTAAAATACAGCTATCCGTTCGGGCATTAAAATGTCTCACTTTACTGGTAACAATTACCAGCTTTTCAATAAATCAAATAAGGTTTGATAAGGTAAAGATGACTTTTACCAGCACCATTTTTACAATCATATCCAGTTTTCACCATTTAGGACTCAAGATATTCCACTTTCTATTTCCTAAGGATAACAAATACGTTCATTAAAAAAAAAAAACACCAGTTAAGGTCCACTTACTGGCTTTTTCTTGAGCCTTCAACCACATCTCACAGCCTTCGTATCCAGATGTGGTTTGCTCGGTAGTCATCATGTGATCTACTGTAACAGGGGGATGTCTTTTCTTCAGGGTGTACCGGCAGAGATATTAAGTGGCAAGCTAAGTGCTGAGTCCTTGTGACTTGAAAAAGGTTCTGACTGGAAAGGGAGTCCCCTCTGATTCGCTAGGTTTTGGAACAGATAGAAGGGGTTAGAATCACCCCCCCTCCATGTTAGGACACTATGTGTCAGATGTGAAAGGCTTAGGTCACGTGATGACCACCCAGCAAAGCTCTGGAAAAAGCTAGTAGGTGGACAAAATATAATCAAGACTGATAATGTATTAAAACATTTCTTGGGATTTTATGTATTAACAAGTCAACTAAAAATTAGTTTAAAAAAAAAAATAATAAATAAAATATTGAGGGCACTCTACGTAGAGTGAGTTTCACACTGTAGTAGCTGTTCAGTTATTGCTGCAATTTAAAAGTCTGTTGTTTTTTATGAATGCTGTGAGCTACTTTTTGAGACTTCAGGCTGTTGGTGTCAGACACATTTTTCTGTAGAATACTTAAACAAACTTGAATTGTCAGTATTGGTCCAATCACTATTGTGTAATGGTCTGCTTAATGTTGTAACACTGGGATCTGCCGTATGTTGTTACCAGATGCTGTTATCCATGTACTCTATGCCCTCTGTGTATCTTTCAAATCTAATGCTCAACACTGAGACCAAGTACAACTTGCAACAGAAAGACATGAGGTATTCAAAGCCATTAGTGTAAGACGAGTTGTGTTATTTAAAAAATAAAAGAAACCAAAATCTAGTTTATGTGTGTGAGAAGTGTGCTAAAGGACGAAGTTCAGCTTCTTCTCAACAAAGAATCGTTTTAAATAACTGTGAGAGGATCATCACAAGAGTCACATGATCGGCTCGACAGATGGAATATAGCTCCTGGCCCAATTTTGCCAAGTTGTTGTGTTATATGGTTCCAACTGCTATATTCTATCACTTTGTGCTCGATAGAGTCATTTTCAGATGACAGGTGGGGATTAACAACAAGAAGCTAACTGCTATTCATGCCCAGCTAGCTAGTATGATGTGCCCGGTTTCGGGGGACAGTCCCCGATTTTGGCGACCTGTCCCCGTATTTGTCCCCGGAAATGTCCCCGGTTTTCACTGTGACTGACAGACCCGAAATTGGAATGAAAGAAAGAAAATACTGACTTGCCGATGGTTGCACACCCTACACACACACACAGGCCCAGAGATGTTTTAGGAAGCCGTATTTTGCTAAAATCACTGATTATTTACATGGAGTATGGTGGGTTCAGCGAACGCAATTTCGCGGACTTTTAGGTTTTAAAAAAGGATCTTCATCTTTAACAGATAGGTCGACCTCCTTAGAAATCCTTTCCATAATGTTGTCAGACACTTCGAATATTAATCTGAGTCTGTCAGCAGCAAAATGGGCACTTTCATGAACGTAAATACAAGCTGGACAATTAACCTATTAACTTCCATTGGAGCTTGTTTCTGCCAACTGGAGCAATCTCCTTTAATACTGCATCAATGTCAAAGGAAAATATGTCCTCAATAGTTTTTGTTTCATCTGATTCTCAAGGAGCTGTTGCAGAAACAAGCCTTGAGCAATAAAGCAAAATCTGTCAGTAGTTCAGTAAACATAACATTATGAAATATTAAGACTTTCTATCTTGCAATATTAGGACTATAAGGACATTCTATCTTGAAATATAAGGGCTTTTTATCTTGAAGTATTAAGATTTTTTATCTTGAAATATTAGGACTTTCTATCTTGAAACATTCCCCTCTGAGGTGTAGTGGAGTGGAGTAGGAAGTAGCAGCAGGGGTGGGTCTAGGATCAGACCTTGGGGGGGGGGGCTCAGCCCCTAATGAGAACAGCTCTAGGTCTAGTGTCCCCGTTTTAAGTTTTACAAAAGTAAAAACATTACTTGTTTTGGAGGTAAATACGCGTCTGAGCTGAAAATGTCCCCGGATTTTGTCTGAGAAATCTGGTCACCTTACTCTAACCGCAAGCATTGGCTCTATCAGATCTGATGTGGACAATCCAAAAACTACTGTAGAAAGTAACTCGACAGCCATGGCCACGCTTTCTAAAGACACCGAAGATGCAACATTTGCATTCCCTGGCGGAAAGCTCAACTGCTATTCAGTATCTCTCACACTCCCGGCCTAAGTGGCTCCCGAAAATGGCAGATGTTCAGACCGAGATCATCAGAGCCCACCGAATTTACAGTGATAGGCAAAAAAAGAACACTACTAATTGCACGTTTACATTCAATGTCCTCCGCTACGCAACCAGGCAGGCGATCCTACAAGCTGCGGAGAAATCTCCACCCATGGTCAAGGGCAGAAAGATTCAATTTTCCCCTGAGAACAGCAACTTCCCGGTCACACAGCGCCAAGCCTTCTACCAAACCATGGATTCCTTTCCTGCTCTGAAGATCAAGAAAGTCTCCCAGTACAGCGCTTCACCTCTGCTAAGGATGCTAAAGATTACGTGGGGCAGGCTGCGCCCCGTCCTCTTGTTGCCACGGAAACGGCTGGCTCCTCAGATTCTATCGCGGAGAGTACCGTGGAAGAAGATCAGGATTAAAAGAACTGCCTGATGAACATGGACTCTTGGTTTGTCTTTCTGTTTGAGATTTTTTTTATTTTCCAGATATAGCTTGTAATCCACCTAAAATTACAGGAAGATGTTTGACATTTAGTAAAACAAAGATGAAAATGTATGTTTTGGCTGTGAATTATGTACACTACATCACAAAAGAGTGAGTGGTTATACATGACATTTCTCACAAGACTCTTATATTATCCCTTATTGGTGAAAGCGATGCCGTTACAACTATCCCTTTATGTCTCCCCTACTACCTTTTTGCATTATTTTGGTCTGTACGGGCTTTGTTTATGCAATGGACTTATTTTAAAGCTTTAATCACCATTTACAAAAGTAAAAATCTATCTTGGGATGATTTTTTTCAAAAGAAACAATGGCGTAGCCTTCGGGTGCCAGCGAAGAAGTCTACTGTCTCGCAGTGAGACGAAAGTGGATATTTGACGTCCTCAAGATAATAAACAATTACCTCTGTGAAATGGACCAACATCCTCCAAGGTGTGGTGCGCCTGAATCGGCAACATGTTTGTTTCCTTTCATCCCTTACCGTTTTGCATTCTAGTCGCAGAAGGAGAAATAAACGTGAGAAAATCAACAGATACTACATCAGGACATGCTTTCTTCTGTTGTTGTTGTTACAGATTAATGACGCGGAGGGAGAAGACAAAAAGGAAAAATATAAAAATAAATAAACTGATATCCTCCCGACAGCTAGTCTTTCACTTCTCTTTTTTTCCCCTCTCTGTGTGGCGTGCGCGCCTGCTCGCGTTGTGAGGCGAATGTCCACGCTATTCTGACATGCACCTACAATCACACCTTATAGACGACATTTAGTACAAAACTAAAGTAGTGAGGCTGTTTTGTGAAATGTAAGGAGTTGAAAGTACCGATATTCATGTTAAAATGTAAGACGTAAAAGTAAAAAGTTGCCAAAAAAGATAAATGGTAAAGTAAAAAAAAATCTGAAAAGTCTACTTGAGTACAGTAACGAAGTATTTCTACTTCTTTACTTCCCATCTCTGGTTGTGACCAAAGGTCTATTCTGCAGTATGTTAACAAAAACAATGTTGAATTCAAACATTAAATTGAGTACACACATTTGACCAATGAACACACACACCAATCTTTTAGTCATCCAGCCATGCCTATGCCTTCACATAGGAAGGACGCCCGTTGTAACACCATAGTCCCAAAGCAGCTCGCAGTTGACGGCTATGTCTTTCTTGGCCAAGAACAGCATGGTGCCTACGGGTCCCTCTGCAAAGTTTAGCTGGAACACCACAGGCTTCACATTGAAACCTTGCTCGAGTGGTTCAACCGCGTTCCAAAGGTGTCCTTGCCAGGGGGACACTTGCAGGGGAACATCTGGGAATCCAGGAGTGGTTTTGTCCCCAGGTTTCCCTGGGGACAAAACTTTCCCCAGGAGACAAGCATTCCGTGGTAGTCACATATCACATCGCCTTTTGAGAACCGCATGGTAGCGATTACACCTGCATACAGCGGAAGAAAAAACTTATAAACAGCTGTTCCTTTGCTGCCATGGCAATGTCATGGCAGGAAAGTTGGGACTTGGTCTTCTGTTTTTCCTCACCTTTACCTTTGGGTTCTCCAAAATCCTTCAAGTTGATCCCCTTCCACTATTGCTCCACCACTGACTTGATATCTTGGTTGACTTCCTTTAATGGCAATAGCAACATCTGAAGAACATCCCCTGCGGAGGGGATATTTGTCCTCCATTTCTCCTTGGCCACAACAGCTTTAACTTTTTCTTCTGATGGTCTCTGGCTGCCAAAGGAACCTGGGAAGAAAAGTGAGAGAGTGAGTATATGACTTCTCGTATAGTCCTCTACTCCAGGTTTGTCAGGTTTTGTTTTCTTCCATCTTTGTTTCCTTACATTTGACACTAGATATTTTACAGTATATAGATTGAATGATACTGTTGTAGTGAGGCAGGAATGAGGACCCAAACGCAGAGCACAAGGAGGCAGGAGCAGGTGAACACAGATTTATTGAGTAAAAAGTCCAAAGGAAACAACACGGGGAGCAGAGGAGCGGGTAATGTCCAAGAATAATCAAAATACAAAAGTCCAAAAGCAAAAAAAAGGTCCACAAACAGGTCCGAGGGGGAGGCAATGCAAAACAGGATGGCTGGGACAGGGACAAAAACTCATGGGGAATATCTGGGACAAAAACTCACAGGGGAAATCAGGAGCAATTTGCAGGAAGCACGCGGACAGGACACGCCGACAAGACAGACGAACTCACAGGGCGACGGCAAACTGGCAAAAGGATCTGACAAAGGTCAACACGGGTTAAATACAAGAGGTAACGAGGTAACAGGGAACAGGTGATACGTCAGGTGAAACACATAAGGGCGGGGCAAGACAATCAGACTGACAAAAGTAAAGCTCGGCGAGACGAGACAGTGTGCAGGAAACCAGACCAACATAAAACAGGAAGCAGAACGAACAGACACTTACCGGGGAACACGAGACAGGATCAACACCACAAGACCAGGGAGAAAACTAAAACAAAAAAACCCACAAGGAGGCACAAAAAAGGGAAAATGATCCCCACAAGACCCCAACCCATGACAGTTGTTGAATTTCTCTTTTTAAATTTTTTCATCTTAAATGTATATATTTCTTCTCACATTATTATCCTTGATGTTTTGGCAATATTATTTATGACATTCATGCCAATAAAGCAATTTGGGGGGGGGAAGAACGAGAGAGAGAGTGCAAGAGAGAGCGCGAGAGAGAGCTTTTACATACAGTATCTGGTGCCTACCGGAGACATATAGGGCACGCTTCTCCAACTGCATTCTTCTCCACTTGAAAGTAGAAGGTCCGTTTGTCTCCGAATGTGGCAGAGACAATGTCCTCTTTGGAGGGGGCGAGGGCACCGCTTGTAATTGGGAACTCCGAGGAAAGCGTCCCATTTGCAGTCAGTCGGCACTTTTACTGACACTGAACTGCAGAAACATCGCGCATTGCAGTCAAGCGGGATGCCAGAAGTGTTGACGTCAGCACCAGCAAATGACACCCTTACCTTCGGACCCTAGAGGATGTCCTCACGGCCTCGGCCCTACCGGGCAGCGTATTTGGGACCGCTGACCCGAAGTTCATCGCACAGCTGTGTTGTGGAGGACAGGGGGAAAGAAAAAAAAAAGAAAAATAATTAAAAACACACAGACTGACAGAAGGAATTTTTTTGTCAAAGCTCATGTTCAATTGATGGAGAAACCAGCTAACAATATTAGCACTAATAACAAGTTACAACATACACTGTAAAATAAATCTGTGAAATTAACAAGTAGCCTACGTAAAATTACAGAGAATGTGCCATATATTTAAAAAATATTAATAATAATAATAATAATAATAATAATGGATAATTCCAAGTGTTAAGGTTTGATGCATATGGTTTAACGTTTCATCAAATAAACAATCTGTTATTTCATTATGAAAACTACTGTATTTTTACGAGATCAGTTGAAGAAATGAAAAGTCCTCTTACTGTTTCCACAGACGGTGCAAATCGGACCTAGAATTGGCCACGGGAAGTCCTGTGGTTCCCAGGAAGAAGCAGCCCTGGTCCCAGTGTGCTTCCTCTAGCCTCTCCAAGTAGAGCGGCCGGATACGCACCAAACCTCTGGCAGTGGGAAAGGAAATGCAGAGCTGTTAAATCCCATCTGTGGAAAAGGTTTCTTCATTTGAATGTGGCCTACTGTTACGCCCCAGTCTAGGGGTGCCTAGGATGCAACATAAAGCGGTGTAACTTGCCCCATTTTCCCCGTCCCCCAAGCAGCCACAAACCACAAGTGTAGGTCCCAATATTTTTATTGGACACAATCATTTATATGTATTCAACATAAAGATTAAGTAAACAAAAGGTAACTAACTAAACTGTAGGGTGGCCTACTATTAAAACAACAAACAAAAACAACCCTGTCTTGAAAGTAAGATAAGATAACCCAACAACCCATAAGGGCCCAAAAGAATAACAATGACTTACCTTCCTAACTAAACAAAACAGGAGAAAAATAAACACATTGAAAGGTCCACCCGTACAATTAGGAACTGAACTATACACAAGCAAAGAAACAAAGTGTGGCAGGTTGGGAGGCGAGGAGAAATGGAGACGGCCTGCTGGCTTCCCTCTGTCTCTCCCCGACGGTCGCCATCTTGCTCCCTTAAATAGACGGTGGTGCGCAGCTGCCGCCAGCCACAGATAGGACTCAGCGGCCCCCACCAATCAGCATCGAGCAACGGCACAGCCTATTTACATAGGAAGAAAAACATAGGTAGGACGGACGGACACGCACGCACACACACACACTGATGACAGCTCTGTCGGCGCCGCCTTGGAGCAATATCTTCGCCCCAACACCGGCGCTCACCTGCCAGTCATTCCACTCACTCACCTGTGATGAGGGTTTATTTTTGTAGGCAAAGATGAAAACATTTTGAAGTGTACCGGAGCTAAAGTTGCAGAAAAACAGAAACCGGCTGTCGGAATAAGTGCACGCTTACGTCGAAATTCACCGCTGTCTCTCCGGTTTACAGAGCCTGACAGTGAGCGTGGCCATGCAAAAGTACCGGTACAGGGTCATCACACGATCCGATAGACTGTCGCCCGTTTGGAGGCAATGACAAGCCTCCTCCGTCCAAGCAGACGTAGGTGCTTGGACCTGTCCTCCCTCTCCTGAGAGCTGACATGCATTACAGCTTCATAAAGGCAACGTACATTTGAGGCAGACCAAAAAAAGTGTGTCAACCAAATCATGAGCTTGACCAACCTTGGATCCTGCAGGTCCTCCAAGGGTTCACCGAGAACAAAGAACCCTTTGTGTTTTAGGTGGTCAACCAGTGACCGGCAAGGCGCTTTGTCCGAAACCAGGGAGGACAGTTCCTGGTATTCCCAGGGTCCACCAACCCTGGCCCATTCTCAGAGATTTTGGCCAGCTTCAGTTCGGCTTGCCGCTCTTCTGCTTTGTTGTCCTTCATGCACGCCCACGCTGGGTGGAGGGACAGTGCGTCGTACCCACTTTTGCGTCGGAGGCATCACACGACTTGCCTGTCAGGGCCCTCCCTTCAGAGAGAGAGAGAGAGAGAGAGACATGCAGATTAAGTTATATTTATGATATCTTAAGTTATGGGGCATAGTGCAATGGATGCTGGGATAAGTGGCGTTATTATATTACAAAAAGAACATATGAACAGTATGAATGAATGAATGAAAAGCTCTGAAATAGAGAATGATGAATGAATAATAAGTGGGACCAGTAAACAAGTGCTGGTTAGAGACAGAATCAAGTAAAAGACATTTAAATGAATCTACATCTACACTTTTATGTAAAGGGAGACTGCAGTTACACAATTATCTGGCATTTTTAAATTTATTTTTTAGACAAGAAGTCACTACGGCTGTTTCCAGCACAAAGGCCCCATTAGCTGCTGCCGTGCGTGGGTCATCCACGCAAATTAATTACTGAAGATTTTACCAAAATTGTTAGAGTCTGAGGTCTGGCCAAAAACAGCAAAAGAAGGGACGAAGCCTGGGCCAACCCACAAAGCGCCGTCAGACGCAGCACCCCCATAAACTATCAAAGTTGTGTCCAAACTAACAAAAAAAAAACTAGACTGCCAGACCTCTGTCCTCAAAAGAAATAAAGCCACCAAAAAGAGAGGAGCAAACACCCTGGTGCTAGGTCTGCTTCAGTCTACTGGGAGAGCTCTCTGTTTCCCAGCCTTCCTTATGTACAGGAGGCGGGGCCACCCACTAATGGCCCAATCAGGAACACCTGAGATAGGCAGAGAGAGCGAAGAAGAACAGAAAATGCTCCCATGTATATGTATTTCATAATGCATGGCATGCACTCATGCACTCTTATCAATACCTACCTACTGTGATTTTATAATAATAATTATAATGTATCGTATAATAGTCCCACAAGGGGAAATTACACATTACACACAGGCCTGAATTACACACACATGCTTTGTATCTATACATGCATGAAATGGAGAGATGTCAGAGTGTGTGTGTGGGGTGGGGGGTGTTACCAATGGAAAGGCGCCCCGAGCAGTCGGGGGTTTGGTGCCTTGCTCAAGAGCACCTTGGCGGTGCCCAGGAGGTGACTTTGTGTGGGAAGCTCTACCATGGACTCTGTAACTTGGTTACCGTGGTTACTTTGTTTCAAGCCATTCTAGCGTGGTATAGAAAGCCTGCAGGAAGACTCACCTCCCTTTGGGCCAGTTCTCATTAATATTCAACCAGCTAAGCTGCTTCACTATGATTGGCTAACAGCTAGCCAAAGAGAGCCTGGCTATAAGCAACCTTTACCCAGCTTATGAATAGTAATGAGCTCAGGCAGCATGGCATCAGACTGACCAGCTGTCGTGATTGGCCTGATTTCTCCTCTTATTTCTTTCCAGTGGCTAGAGCTGACCGAGGCCGCAGTTCATCTTCACATTCACCAAATAACACAGACACATATGGACTCAACATATTAAAAAAAAAAAAAAAAAATGCAATTAACAATGGTTTGGTGTGGCAGGGCACCTTTAATTGATAATACCAGACCATATTGACCTGTGGATCTTCATTATTCAGAGTGAATGTTAAGATTTATTCTCCCAGATGCCATTTTATCAAGTCATAAGAAGAGTCCTCACATAATAAAAGTTAGATACACATCACTTTCCCGACTCCGTTCAGCTCGGGTCTACCGTACACTAGGAGACTGACGGGACTGTGAACAGACTAAAGTCTGGCATTATCTCACGTCTAAGGTTAACCATCCTTCTGAGACTTCTGACCAAAGAAACAGACGAGGACCGTGGCATCCAAATGTTCATTGTAAATTATAAATGTTGTAAATTGAATGTGCGCAATTGCCCAGTCACTTTACACATGTCACATGTTTCTTCTGACCAAATTCAGCCCTCTCCAAGAGTAGAACTGTGTAAACTAAACTGCTGTGTTTAGTTTTCTGTTTGTCACACTCACCCTCCACAGTAGGTGGACACGCCCCTCCTGCTCCTGCTGCTCTCCCCCCACACCTGACACCAGTTACTCATCAGCACACCTGGAAGTCATCAGCTCATCAACCACCTATAATGAACAGCCTGTCGGATTGTTAGTACACCACAAAATACTCACGTTTGGAATCTGCTGCCAGTTGGGTCTCCCCTCGGACCCAGCATCTCCTCTGCCAACCCAGCGATCTCCAGAACCAACAGCAGACTTCCCAACACTAATGCCAGCCCCAGCTGGCTTGAAACCCACAGTCTCACACTAGCCAATGGCTCTCATCAGTCAGTAGACAGATTATTTTGACACCAATTCCAGTTTCTGCACCTGAGTTCTGTTCTGGCACTGCAGGAGATTGTCCTATGTTCAGATTTCTACTTTAGTTTTTTTCCTTTGTGTCGTGAGGTGCAAAAAAGGGTGGACCCAAATGCAGAAGAATTCAATAACAGAAAAAGCAAAGTACAAAACGACCAAAGGAAGTACTGAGAAGGGCAGGCCAAAAAACTAATTCCAGGGATCAAAAAACGAGAACAGGAATACAAAAACAAAAGCCGAACGAACCCAAAGTAGAGACAAAAAAAACTAACTACGGCGGAAAGGACCCAGACAAGAACTGACACCGGTATGATGTGACACAGGACATGGAAAGCACAAAGACTAAATACAGAGGGTAACCAGGTAACAAGAGGGCTGGGAAACGGGTGGAAAACCTCCTGTCGTCATAGGAGCGGGAAAACACAGGAAATACTAAAGACAGAGACCAGACTTCAAAATAAAACAGGAAACAGAACATATACAAGACAAGACAAAACCACCTTACAATAATCACAAGACGTGACCGAAGGCTAAGAAATAAACACAGGAAAACAGACTACCACAATAAAATTAGACCGAAACACCAAACCATGACACTTTGTGCTATGCCGTGGTGTCTTTTCCTTTCTGTGTCTCAATGACACGGTCTGTCAACAAATGACAGTACAAACAGTAAAAGCGTAAATGGGAATCTTGTCCAGTCTCTTGCAATCAACCTCCCACTCACACTAAGGTGTAACCTACAATTCCCAATAACTGTCATCAACATGTTACATAGTTTATATCAGAACACCCCTCCTTATATTGACAACATGACTAAACAATGGGACTGTCTTCTCTGTACACGACGACACAAGGACTCGGATGGCACGGCCGTGTTCATTCCCACATATCTACCTTTGACAGATGAGCTAAGGATTTTGAGCAAGAGACTGGGTTAGGTTAGGGTAGAACGCAGTGCCCTGGATGGGCGCTGCGAGGGGCACGGGCACAAGGGGACCCCCGGTGTGATTAAAACACTTAAAATCTCCTTAAAAGACCTGGTTCGGTTCTAAATAACAGTTTAAAAGAAGGCCAAATGCTCAGAGCAGGGCCAAAGGACCACCGGGCAGGACGGACAGCGGGAACATAAAACTTTAAATAGAAGGTCTCCTCCACTCCTGCTTGGCTCCTCTCCCCTCTATAATAAATAAAATTACAATAATTAAAATATATAATATTAAAGGTCTGTCTATATTTAGGTCGGGACAGGACTGGAACAGACATCGTGTTCAGTCTCGGAGAACTTCAGGTTTCTATCAGAGCTAGTAGAAGTACTAGTAATATTTGTGCTTGTAAGTAAAATGTGCCGTATTGTCTCAGCTGCAGTAGAAATAGTAGTTTAATGTCACTAATAGATCACAGTATCTTTTATAAAATGTACTGAGTGGCATTTTTCTGCCCTTTCCTCACAGTCCGTGATGGGGTGCCGCTTTGTGAATGAATGACATAATTCAACAGTAGGACCTGATTAGTCCTGGTTAGTCAACCAAACTATTTAAGGATATGGTTGAGGTGAATGTGTGAATTTACAATGATGGAGGTCTAAGACCCACATGTTGTATTTTCGAAATAAGTTACTGCTTAGCTCCTGATCTGCTCCTTTTGGTCACATCCTACGCGCCTGCCCCGACAAAACCAGGTGGGCAAAACCTTCGGGTCACTACAAAGTCCAGGCTAGAATCTAAAGGTGACCTTTGACCATCAGGACTCTTTAACTGTGCAATTAACTAATTAATAGTCCACTTACATACATACGTGGAGACTAACTGATCTTAACTGATAATTCATGCTTTTCATGCTCATGTCTTTTTATAGCTAGAGGTTTTATTGTTATTGTTAATGTTATTTTATTCTGTTTTTCTTCTCTATTCTGTATTTTTTATATCTATTTTTATATATTTTATCAGTAAACAACAAGAGGTAAGAGCATCATCACGTCGCCATGACCCATCACCTGGGTACCCTTGCACTTCCTGGGACTAACCACAGGGTGGCCCTCTTTCTCTTTGGTGGTTGCTGTCAATGTAAAATGTCACTGATGATGTTGCAGCTTATTATTGATTTATCAATATCTATCTATCTATCCATCTATCTATCTATCTATCCATCTATCTGTGTGTGTGGGGGGGGGGTCTTTGTCACGTTGAGCTGTAGATGGTGTGAGCAGAACCATCCACAGCTCAACGTGACAAGGACTAAGGAGCTGGTTGTGGATCTAAGGAGAGCCAAGGCACCAGCGAGCCCTGTTTCCATCCAGGGGGTCTGTGTGGACATGGTGGAGGACTACCAATACCCGGGAGTGCACTTGGACAACAAAGTGGACTGGGCCAAGAACACTCAAGCCCTCTACAGGAAGGACGAAAGTTGTTTCTTTTTTCTGAGGAGGCTGAGGTCCTTCAACCTCTGCAGGACCATGCTAAGGATGTTTTAGGAGTCTGTGGGGGCCAGTGCTATCCTGGTTGCAGTTGCATGCTGGGACAACATGGTGAGGGTAGCGGTACCGACATACTCAACAAACTGATCCGCAAGGCCAGTGACGTTGTGGGGGTGGTGGAGCTGGACTCTCTGGGGGGGGTGTCAGAGAGGAGGACGCTGTCCAAACCCCATGTCATCTTGGACAATGTCTCCCCCCCACCCCATGGCCCACTGTTCAAACTCAGGAGCACTTTTAGTGTAAGACTTATTCTCCCACAATGCACCACATTGCGCCACAGGAAGTCATTCCCGCCTGTGGCTAAGGAGACTGTCCTATGTTCACATTTCTACTTTGGTTTGTAGTTTTTTTTCCTTTGTGTCGTGAGGTGATAAAAAATGGTGGACCCAAATGCAGAAGAATTTCATAACAGAAAAAACAAAGTACAAAACGACCAAAGGAAGTACTGAGAAGGGCAGGCCAAAAAACTAATTCCAGGGAGAACAGGAATACAAAAACAAAATCCGAACAAGCCCAAAGTAGAGACAAAAAAACTAACTACGGCGGAAAGGACCCAGACAAGAACTGACACCGGTATGATGTGACACAGGACAAGGAAAGCACAAAGACTAAATACAGAGGGTAACCAGGTAACAAGAGGCCGGTGACAAGAGGGCTGGCAAACAGGTGGAAAAGATCATGTCATCATAGGAGCGGGAAAACACAGGAAATACTAAAGACAGAGACCAGACTTCAAAATAAAACCGGAAACAGAACACATACAAGACAAGACAAATTACACCTTCCATTGGAGCTTGTTACTCTGCTGCCAACTGCAGCGATCTCGTTTAATACCGCCTCAATGTCAAAGGAAAATATGTCCTCAATAGTTTTTAATGGTATCCGATACTCAATGAGCTGAAGCTGTCAGATCAATTTAGCTCAGTAAACATAACATTTTGAAATATTGGGACTTTTTATATTGAAATATAAGACTTTTTATCTTGAAATATTAGGACGTTTTATCTTGAAATATCAGGACCTTCTATCTTGAAATATTAGGACTTTTAATTTTGAAATACTAAGCCCTTTAATCTTGAAAAATTCCCCTCTGAGGTGGAGTGGAGTGGAGTATGAAGTAGCAGCAGGGGTGACCTTTGGGGGGGGGGGGGGGGGCTCAGCCCCTAATAAGAACAGCTCTAGGTCTAGTGTCCCCGTTTTAAGTTTACAGATAAAAACATGACGTGTTTTGGAGGTACATACGCTTTCGAGCTGAAAATGTCCCCGGATTTTGTCTGAGAAATCTGGTCCCCTTAACTGACAGTACACTTCGTGCACTACGTACTGATATAAATTAAAAAATAATTCCTTTTTTTTTTTTAATATATATTTTAACAAAATGCGGTACAAAAATCCTTACAAACTGCGATAAGGATTTTAGGGCATTTTCACATGTCTTGTTTTAAATGTACCTTTTTATGGCATTTTACATGTAACTGCTCCCGTGTGTTTCACATCAAAACGTTCAGAACAAACTCAGCTTTCCGTACGGTGACGCCCAAATTTTTTTTCTGTAGCAATGTGTAACAAGATAACTTGGCGCTAAAGTTGAAGTTTGCTTTTTGAGATTCCCCAAATCTCTTTTGTAAACTAACCTCAACTTGCGACGTGTTGTACTAATTGTTTTGGTGCTTTAAATGAGTTTACCAAAGTCTTTAAGTTATAGATGATTTAAATAGTAAATAAATGTCAAATTAAATATTGTAATATTGCTTTTTGAATAGAAGTTTTGTCAAATATTGTGTGGAATTGCCGGTGCGTCTTTCGTCCCCGGAGGGTAAACGGAACTTTTTAGAGAGAGAAAGTAAAGACTTGAGTAAATGTTCTTAGTGTCTTTCCATCAATAAGATGCCGTGAATTTTTTGCTTCATATGCCCTGCAAAGAGAGGACAAAAACGGCCTACATTAAAGATGGCTCCATGATAGCAGTAGTAGTAGTGAAGGCTGTAGTAGTTGGAAAAGAGACTGTGAGTTAGCAGTCTAAGGATAGCCGGACACTGGATGTGATTTGTGACATTTATTAGGGATCGACGGGGATAGATTAGGGATTTATTTTTGCGCCGATACCGATTATTAGTGGTTAATTAAACTGTTATTTGGAACCGATTGAGTAAACCAGTGTTTTCTTTCGTTTGTGGAAGTCTAGGTGCACATATTTGAAGGCAAGGTTTAGGATTCTTTGTTTTTTTATAAAAAGAATATGCAATTCTACATAATTTCGGTCCATTATTATCACAATATCTGCGTTAAAGACAAAATTGCTGAAGAAGTCCAATTACAATCATTAGATTTGAGAAAAGTCAGTTAGTTGTTGGCGTTTATTGCCATATTTCATGTTCATTCTGCTTAGGTGCTGCCAAAAACGGTTTGGGGGCTGAACCGTAGACTTATGGCGGGAAAATTCCTGAAAACATAAATAATCAAGACTGCGTTTAATAGAAAATCTCCAATACTGCACGTGGTTGTCTTTTCTTTGTATCCATCTGCAGTTAGAGTTGAAAGAGAGAGACAGCAAAAATGTATGATAATTTATACTTTTTATTATGTTTTTGGAAAATTACAATTTAAACTCAGTTTTTGTTAGAAACACTAAACACAGGCCAGAAATACACACACACACACACACTGTTGTCCTTTACATGTATTAATGGAGATATGAGCTCACAGAGAGTAATAATGTGACATGAGTAAAAAACAATTAAAAAATGGAGAAAAAAAAAATTCTGCGATTTAAAGCTGTGAATGTGAGAAGCCCCTGACTGCAGGCCCGCAGACCTCAATGTGGGCGTGGCTAAACGTTGAGGGGTCGGGGTTAGACGTTGAGGGGGCGTGGTTAAACGTTCAACTTTCCGATAAACGATAAATTAAACGATAACTTGCGGCTGTGGCTCAGTGGTAGAGTGGTTGCCTGCCAATCGGAAGGTTGGTGGTTCGATCCCCGCCCCTGCAGTCATTGTCGAAGTGTCCTTGGGCAAGACACTGAACCCCGAGTTGCCCCCGGTGCTGCGCATCGGAGTGTGAATGTGTGTGAATGTTTATCTGATGAGCAGGTGGCACCTTGTATGGCAGCCCCGGCCACAGTGTATGAATGTGTGTGAATGGTGAATGTTTCCTGTAGATGTAAAAGCGCTTTGAGCAGTCGTTAAGACTGGAAAAGCGCTATATAAATACAGCACATTTACATTTACATTTAACTTTGATATCAGCGTGAATTCAGCGGTATGCACCCACGCTTCGGACAGCCCTTTTTAAACAATAAATAGTGGGAGTAAGTGTGACTCTTATAGTTGTCCTAGGTTCGGATTGGATGGCTAGCTCCCTTCTTTAACTGTCTATGCTAGCTCCAAGTAATCTGAAAGTGTGGAAATTATTTCCATTGAAGGACAATGTTACAGTCGTTGTGTGCACGGACGGTCTCTGAATCATCTGCAACCAGGAGATGAAGGAGAGCTCAGATCCGCAACACCTAGCACATCTTTGTCTCTGCCACCCCAGGCATAGCGCAGCTAGCGCGACCAGTGCAGGTGCTAGTGCCACTGACTTGCGTGTGGATGATAGCCTGTAGATTGTAGATCTGTCTTCACTGAATGAGCCCGCAACTCTACCAGTGGTCTTCTATTTTAGCGAGTTTTGCGTAGGATCGCTAGAGGAACAATAAAGGTGTGTGAAGGCGATCTGTCTGTATTGTTTTATCTCGTTTTAATGAGATATATGGATTAAAGTAATCGATTCATAACGCTACAGAGCTGCAGGCGCGTTTCTATATCAGCTGTTAGTGTGGTTGAAAACTTAAAACAATTTAACAAAATTGTGAAATATTCTGTCTCATGTTATGAGCAGAACTAAACTATGTTTTGGGGAACAAAAAAGGAGATGGCGTTGCAAAGTTTTCCTGGAAGACTTTCCTATGACGTAAGTGTCTATAAAATTATTCAAGGATTCAGTTTATATTTTAACATAAATTGTCCCAATGAGGAGATGGCCAAAAACAGGAAAAGATTATGTGAATATTAATATTTCATTAACATTTTTACTGTTTGCCTGCTAGTTTGTTGTTCAACCAACAGGAGCAGACTCAATAGACTGATCAGGAGAGTCAGCCTTGTCCTGGACTTTCCTGGACAGTCCTCTGGACCCCATAAAGAAAATGGGGGAGAGAAGGATGTCTAAGCTGACATCCATCATGGACAACACCTCTCACCCCCTACACGACACTGGGGGGTCCCTGAGCAGCTCCTTCAGCAGCAGACTGATACACTCCCCCTACACATATTATATACATTATATAATATATATTATAGTCTCATGATCCTTTAATTTTGATAATATTAAGAAAGTATCAGGTTACAATTGATTATGATAAATATACATTCAAATATTCTACTTTTTTATCATTTAATGCATTACTGAGGTATTTAATGTTTTGTGAAATGTGTCAGTATTGTATTTCATAATTAGTAAAACCAAAGATTAAGTTCATTATGTTTAAATCGCTTCATTTTGCCACATCCGTTAAGGTTTCTTGTCCCTCTTCGGACACAATTTTAAATGAGTTAGGCAGTGGACGGTTGGAGACTGTGCGGGGTTAAACGTTGAGGGGGCGGGGTTAAACGTGTAACCC
This sequence comes from Etheostoma cragini, assembly GCF_013103735.1. Classification (NCBI taxonomy): domain Eukaryota; kingdom Metazoa; phylum Chordata; class Actinopteri; order Perciformes; family Percidae; genus Etheostoma; species Etheostoma cragini. The sequence goes on along the minus strand of NC_048427.1, from coordinate 18,514,551 downwards.
CGCCCACATTGAGGTCTGCGGGTCTGCAGTCAGGGGTACATGGTGAATGTTGACTTGTTATCTGCTTTTAGAAATGCATTGATGTAAGTTGTATTCAATTGTATTTAAAAGTTGTAGTCAATTACTAATGTCTGTATTTGTATGTTATAAATTGTTAAATAAAGTTTTAAAAAAAACCATTCACTTCATAAAAAAGTATGACATCATCAGTGGCTTTCATGTGCCTTTCATGTGAAGAATGCATTGATCTTTTACTTAGGTCACTATCTTTTACTTAGGTCAGTATCTTCGATCCATTGCACATTTTGGCACACAGAACACACAACTCTGAGAACTTGCAGCTCAAGTTTCAGCACTCCAGAACATAGAAATAGAACTCTATTCATTGTTCCAGACTGCTAAACTCTCAGCACAATTGCATTGATTTCAGTCAAATAGAAATTCGAACTAAACCCGGATTGACATCTTAAGGGTTGACAACTCTATTGAACTGGTCAATTCGGTCGGAGGACCTAACTGAGACCGCTACAAGGGATACTAGAAGTGAACTTTCAAAGACGGACAAAATGTTTGCTCCTGAAAATATGCAAGAGATTGTAACGGTATTTCGTGATGGTGCCGTCAAGCAGGGGACTGAACCCACTTCGAAACGAGTACATTTCCCACCAATCTCAGAGACCGGGCAGCTCACAGAAAGTCCATTCAAGCCACAGCCGCCCCTCATCAGAGGTGGATCTGCTCGTAACCAACGCTCTTACCGGACTGCACATTTGGACCAGACTTTGTCCAAATATGGGCGTGGGCTCAAGCTTCAGCAGAGAGACACATTAAAAGGCGGTGTCCTGACACCAGTTGCACCAAACACCCTGCCAGGCGTGGAGGAGTATAAGCAAACACCAGAGCGTATATTCTTGCCACCCATCCTTGATAAGGTGCAGGGCACACATCGTCAGACCCAGATGAAGATTCAGCAGAGAGACACATTGAAAGGCGGTGTCCTCACACCAGTTCCACCAAACACCCTGCCAGGCGTGGAGGAGTATGAGAGAAAAACACCAGAGCTTATATCCTTGCCACCCATCCTTGATAAGGTGCAGGGCACACATCGTCAGACCCAGATGAGGATTCAGCAGAGAGACACACTGAAAGGCGGTGTCCTCACACCAGTTCCACCAAACACCCTGCCAGCTATGAAGACCTCGCCACACACGCAGCTGGACCAGACTAGGTCCAAATATGGGCGTGTGCTCAAGACTCAGGGGAGAGACACATTAAAGGGCACTGACTTCCCTCAAGATCCACAAAACACCCTGTCAGGCATGATGCATGTACACTTGCCACCCATCGACGAGAAGGTGCATCGGACACATTGTCAGACCCGGTCAAAGTTTCAGCAGGGAGACACCTTAAAAGGCAGCTTTCTTCCAACGTGTCAAACAAACCCACTGCCAGCTATAAAGACCTCACCACACATCCAGCGATCGGCTAGCACAGTCGAGCACGGGTCTACAATCATGTCAAAGCATGTACCCTTACCACCCATAAGGTTCAACTCACCACAGACTGGACTAATGCCACAATGAGCTCATCCAGATTAAGCAGGAGAGGCATTATTCCAGGTGATCTGGTTTCCTTAAACAATTGTGTGGGTTTATTCCGAGTGAACCGGTTACTCCCACAATTCAAATAAATAAGTAAATGTTTACTAAAAAAAACAGTATTTGTTGTATATCAATGTTATGGTATGAACATTAGCTTGTGACCTTGTTCAGCGTGCCTGTTACAACGCAGCTTATTAGTGTAAAGGGATATATGAGTTACATAAATTAACAGAATCATAGTACTCCCTGTTGCGTTTTTTACATCAAACACTGAAAGTGTTCCACGCAGCTTTTGAGTTTGTCCATTTACTTCAAAACGGAATATAATACGAAAAGTATTTTACAGTGTTTTGCAATTCTTCTTCTTTCCCCCACAATGCATTGTATAACATCACGTTGGGGAGAAAACAAAGCAGCCCGCTTTGTCTTTGCCACTGGTCTTGCCTAATATGGCTTTTGGTTTTTTAATATTAACAGTCTATAGTCTCGACCGAGTCCAGGTGTCTTTATTATGTTTCGAATAATATTGGAGGGAATGTGAAACGCAGCTTAGACGGGGGATGTTGTTTGGCTTTTCACAAGTTTAGACAGCTAGCTAGCGCCACGCTGCCGGACATTAGCGCTATAGCGTTAGCCTAGCCTGTTAGGTAACTATTACGGCTGCCATTGTTGTTTCCTATATATGCGTCCATGTTGTTAACATAATACCTGTGGCGTTAGTGCCCCCTTTGTTCCATAATTCTATTGAATGAAATAGGCTTTGCTCCTACGAGATGGGTGGGGTTTTGTTATGTTACACACAAAGCTAACTGGCTATAGCTAGTTTCGTAGCCAGCCAGCAACTTTGGCAATAGAGTTTTGGCGAGCTAACCACGACAGCGTTGTCGACCACAATCAACCTGCAGTGATATTTGAAATGGAGACACGCATCTTGTTTCTTTTCCCCTATATCCTGGACATTATTTTCATTTAAGACATTAAAGAGTAGCCCGAGTGTGTGCGGCCTGGAGAGACGCGTCCTACCAAGAGTGTGTGCGGTAAGGTGACCAGATTTCTCAGACAAAATCCGGTGACATTTTCAGCTCAGAAGCGTATTTACCTCCAAAACAAGTAATGTTTTTACTTTTGTAAAACTTAAAACGGGCAGACTAGACCTAGAGCTGTTCTCATTAGGGGCTGAGCCCCCCCAAGGTCTGATCCTAGACCCACCCCTGCTGCTACTTCCTACTCCACTCCACTACACCTCAGAGGGGAATGTTTCAAGATAGAAAGTCCTAATATTTCCAGATAAAAAATCATAATTCTTCAAGATAAAAAGTCCTAATATTTCAAGATAAAGAGTCCTAATATTTCAAGATAGAAAGTCGTAATATTTCAAAATAGAAAGTCCTAATAGTCCTAATATTTTAAGATAGAAAGTCGTAATAGTCCTAATATTTCAAGATAGAAAGTCTCAATATTTCATGTTGTAATGTGCTGAACTACTGCAGCTTTTGCTTTATTACTTCAGGCTTGTTTCTGCAACAGCTCATTGAGAATCAGATACAATAAAAACTATTGAGGACATATTTTCCTTTGACATTGATGCAGTATTAAACGAGATCGCTCAAGTTGGCAGAAACAAGCTACAATGTAAGTTAATAGGATAACTGTCCAGGTTGTATTTACGTTCATGATAGTGCTTGTTTTGCTGCTAACAGACTCAGATTAATATTCTAAGTAGGGCTGTCAAAAATAGCGCGTTAACGACGTTAATTAGTTGTTTGTTGTTAATTACGTCAATTTTTTTAACGTATTTCACGCATGCGCAGTGTGACAAATTATTCAGGTCAGGAAAGTGTTTGGGAGCTAGAGGCGAGATGGAGCAAGGTGAGCAAAGTGGGCCTATTGACGGATTGAAATATAAAAAGAATGATGATGGTACAGTTAACAAGTACAAGGTTATTTGCAAGATTTGTAACAAGGAGTTTCAATTTCACCGGAGCTGTCCAAGCTTGAGGTACCACGTCAACGCCAAACATGCGTGGTTTGCGCCAGACAACGCTGAATGTTCGCAGGCCATTAACAAAATCAACCTCAGATAATT
>NC_048427.1:18499032-18510764 GCF_013103735.1 Etheostoma cragini | reverse complement strand
TTGGTATGCATTTCAGAAAAAAAATGGTTAGGATTCAGGTGTAATTGCAAATGGTGATTAATCCTGATTAATCCACTGTAAATTCTGATTAATTTGATTAAAAATTGTAATCATTTGAAAGCCCTAATTCTAAGTGTCTGACAACATTATGGAAAGGATTTCTAAGGAGGTCGACCTTTCTGTTAAAGATTAAGATTCTTTTTAAAACATAAATGTCCGCAAAATTGCATTCGCTAAACCCACCAGACTCCATGTAAATAATCAGTGATTTTAGCATCGTAAAATACGGCTTCTAAAACCTCTCTGAGCAACGCTGGCTCTGGCTGCCTTGAGCCTGTGTGTGTAGGGTGAGCGACCATCGGCTACGTTTTGTCAGTATTTTCTTTTTTTAATTCCAATTTGGGGTCTGTCAGTCACAGTGAAAACCGGGGACATTTCCGGGGACGGATTCAACCGGAGTCGTCTGGTCACCCTACTGAGTGGTAGCCATGCTACATCTGCGGCGAGCAGTCTGCAGACCAGGGGAATAAAGTTCAGATTGTCAGTTTAAGACCAAGTCTGAGCTCGATGATTCATCAAAAGCCCAGACTGGTGTGGATGCTTCAACATCACAGACTACGAACTCGTACAAGTCTTAAAAAAACTTTTGAAGGATACAAGGGTGTACAAATACTTGTACTGTTGAGTATACTGTGAAATGGTTCTTATGAATTTCTCAGATAATCGTAATCTGTAGAATATTGATTTTGGTCCAACCTGCTCTTTCCTTAAAAACTTCCATGTGAATTTATTTAGATAATTATACGCTTTGTGCCAAATAAATTGAACATATGTTAATTTACCCTTTGTTCATTCTTGTTTAATCAAACTTTAATGTTTTCTGAAAACACATGTCTTTCCTATTAACCCACGTCCTTATAATATAATTCAATATTTTTGAGGGAAGGCATAACCAACCATATTACAATATTACTGTGTATCCCGCACAGTAATACTTGTCTTGATACTGTCATAAGACGTTTTTATAGCCTGTCTGTATGCAGTGAACTTGTTGTCTAGGGATAAGTAGCCTTTCACATGACTCAGTCTAAAAATAATGGTAAAGCTAATGTAAATGTAACTGTCTGAGGGACAGTGCTATTAAGATTACACGTTAGTCCATATGTTTTGACTATTCCCTTAATGTGTGAATTCATACAAAAAATAAAAACCATAAAAATGTATAAGAAATAAGTTTAAAAAGGGATGTTTGATTGTACTAAAATGTTTTACATTAAAAATATGTTTATATTTTGTTCTTTTTTACAAATGCTATTTCTTATGTTGAAATCAAAGGTCAAATGACCAGAGTTTAGTGATGGCCACACCTGTTGCATTGTGGGAAGAAGGTATTCAGCGAGAGCCAACGTGGCTGAAGAGAAAAAATGTACGGGCTTAAACTAAGATTTGCACGGTCCAAGAGGCGCACACGGTAATTGTGCTTTTGTATTTCAGCTTTGTAATATTTGTTGAATATTTGTTGTAATTTCATTGTATTTAAGGCACTTTCTGCACTGTTCTGATACTAACATTGTGGGGCCCGTCTAGTTAAAGAAACGTGTGTAAGAGATTGTAAAATGACTGAAAGTATATTTGACTTATTATATTTCATGTGTTTATTTTCTTTGTAGTTTTCACGGTGTCTTGTGAATGGAAATGTGGCAAATCAATTTTAAAAGGACATCTGTATGATGCGTGGCCGTATTCAATTGGACCAGTGTAACTACGATAAACAATTAAAATACAGGTGCATGCTGGTTCGGGAGGACCGTGATCCTGTCTTAAGTGTCTCAAACGGACTTAGGCATCGTCAGATCTGCTGACCGCGGGGCAAGCTGCTCAACCGGCGGCTGAAACGCACTCGCTCCCCTACAGCACACGCTCTCGACCGCAGCTTCGCCACCACCCGCACAAGCACCTGCCAAACTCAGTGGCAGGTTTTCACCAGAGGAAGAGGTAAACACTAAAAAATAACACAAGGGGATGCCTTCTATCCCTATATCTAGATAAATGTACCAGTACTTATCTGAACTAACAACATGATCACTGTCACTAGATAGAAAGAAAACATTGACGTTCGCTCGGTGCTATTCACTGACAGTAAAAAGTAAAGTCATTGTATGTACTCCTGCGTTGCTAAATAAAGGAGATAAATGAAGGAGACTTCCCCGAATCTTCACAATTCCTCATTTGCCCTCTCGTCTGGCAGGTTCGTAACTATAAGGCTGCTGGCCTTTCCACCTCTTCCACATCCCAGTCAGTCGCCCTAGTTCTAGTGCCAGGCTGAGACTTTGCTCCCCAATGTGACGTCATCGCCGAATTGACTTAATAAACCCATGAATACCAAAAATGACCAAAAACTGACATTAAACACTATTTGGAGACATTTTTAAAAATGATATAAACTGGTCCAATGGGTTGTCCAAATTCTCATATTTTGAATTGGGCTATTGTCTGTCAGAGCAGTCTTATTAGCTTTCAATTGGATAGTTGCACGACTCTACTTCCGTTCTACTTCCGCTCCCTCGAGTGTGTGGGTGAGTACTTCCGGTACGATGGCGATGTTTTACACTCGACGTTTCCAAGACCTGCCCAAGCTAACCATAGCCGACGGGACGGATCATGTACTGACAGGTACCTTGATATGGTATGACATGATATGGCGGTCTATCCCACTCCACAAATTGCTTATCTGGAATATTAACAGGCACGGTTTTAAACAGATACAAAAGTCTTGGTAATAAGTTCATTTTGGAAATTTAGGAGATAGTTGATGGGTCTGTCTAACTTTTTCTGCAGAAACACCCTGAGATATTTCATAGATTCTGCCTGCCATTAAAGCTTATAATCAGACTTTATGTCATCAGGAGGCTCTTATTTATAAACTAGCACCGGGGTCTTCTGTACATTTAATGTATACTTTGACAAAGACCCAAATACCAGAAGGGATTTCATTAAATTGTAAGAGAGAAATGTATTAATTTTGAATTTTAGCAAATTACGAAGAAAAAAAAAAACAAGTTAATTTTATCAATATAGATATTTAAAAGGAAAGTCTGGCTTGGCTTGACAACAAGCTCAGAACCCCCAGGACTGTGAAAAGTTATGCTTGATTAATTTATTTACAGACTCAAGGTCCAGATAAAAAAAAAAAGTACACTCAACAGTTTACAAAAGGCTATCAGACCAAACCCAAACATAAATACATATAGACAAACTGATCCCCAAAAATATCACAAAAGAAACACACATACATACCAATCTACAAATTGCAATGCCCAATAATTAAAACCGGTACAGGTGCGTGTTCCAGTGATTCCATAGTTTTGACGAATATCTGGTATCCCTAAGTGCGGGATTGATTATAGTATTTAAATTGTATTATTTGACTCGGTTAATTGGCATGTAAATCTGTACATAAACTTCCTCAGCACAGCGTGGAAGGTGGGAACATTACACGTCACACACAGATGGCTAGCACTGGTCCATCTTGGACGCTTCATCAAAATTCTAAATGCATCCTTGTATGCCACTTCTTGTTTATCTTTGCTTTACTGTAGCTGCACCATAGATGAGCTGTATACAGTGGACTACAGTACGCCCTGAAAAGAGATATTTTAACTTTTTTAGAACACATATGAAATTGGCGTGCCACAATATTTGCCTGTCCATATAATCTACAGCACTGCCGCTGTATATCATCATCATCTCAAAAATCGTCCCTGATAATGTGGCCCAAGTATTTTACTTTAGTATCCACGATAAGGTCTTGCCCTGACAAGTAAAAAAAGGGAACGCATAGCTTCCTGTCCTCCTTAGTTCTGACAATCATTACAACACTCTTTTTAGCATTGAATTTGATGTCCCATAGTCTGAGCAGACTCTAAGCAGTTGCTGTGGGCCAGCAATATATGGTGACATAACAATAAAATCATCTGTATACATCAGATGATTAATACAGCTATCCCCCACCGTACATCCAGTTTTACACACTTCCAATGCCCTAGAAAGATCATCCATATATAAATTTAAATGAACAGGTGACAATATTCCCCCTTGTCTAACCCCATTGGTCACTGGGAAAGGAGCCGACGTTGTTCTCCCCCATCTAGCTTGCATAGTTTGGTGGGAATACCAATAATGCGTATCAGGTATAGGGGGACCCCCCGCTCTTGTAATTTTCTAAATAATTTACCATGATTAACACGGTCAAACGCGTTGGATGCATCAAGGAAACATAAAATGTCTGGATTACATGTGCATCACAGAGACCTGGCACCAACCAAATACCTTTTTTTCTTTAAATGAGAGCTGTCCCCAAGGCTATAGCTACCTCCAGAAAGCTCGCAGCACAGGGCGTGGAGGCGGCCTGTCAGTCATCCATCGCAGCAATCTGGAGTTATCTCTGCAACCTTTACATGAACTGTCTTCGTTTGAATGCCTTGCATTTAGCATTTAACATTACTGAACCTTGGCACAAAGGTTAAAGAAATAGAATTTATGTAAATCAGTGTTTCTCATTCTTTAGAATTTCATTGGTCTTAGTTGATCCCTCAACATTAATTTAACTTTGGGTCCTGGACCTGTTCCCCACAGACCCAAATCTTCTCAGCTGTTGCTGAAATATGCTACTGTCTCTTCATGTGGTTCATTATGTGTGGCACATTGTCTGGGTCACTTCTTATATCATAAGAAGTTAATAATGTAAATGCTAAATGCCCTAAAACCTGTTGATACTACAACAATGCAAAGGTTCTTAACCCCACAGTTTTGCAGATATCATGTAAGACTTGATCTATCCATTTTTTGCAAAAAAAAACTCTCCAGAAAGTGCCATTTAATGGTTTATTTTTCAATTTTTTTTCCTGGGGGGGCATACCCCCAGACCCCCCTAGGGAGAGCCCCATCCCCCACAAAAATAACTAATCCCAATTTAAACCCTAAAGGATGAAGACCCAAAGAAATTGCTTTGTAAGCGGCAAAATATCGGTTGCCCCCCCCCAAATCTCGCTCCAAGGTTTGGGGAAAAGTTGGCAGCCCTGCAGTATGTATTATTTTATCTGATATATACTAATATGTTACATATCTGTTTGTTATATATTAATAATATAATATATTAGTAATATATTTATAGACCATTTATATTATATATTTATATAATTATAGTGTATTTTATAATTGTCTGTGTTGTTAATCGTCCAGTGTCCTGGCGTGTGTTAGGCCTATCTTTTGACATGGTCATCAAATTATTTTCGGCTCAGAAATAAACAGCCAGCGCTTGAGAAAGACACACTTTTGTATCTCCACTTCTTTTCAATCCACAGTGCTACCCACCCTATGGCTTTGTAGCTGCCCAGATTCCCCCTAGGTCTGAGGCTGGTAACAGTGACATTTAACATATTTTATTGAATAAAACACGGAGCAAAAATAATTACAATTCAATTTCTTTAGTACTGTAATTATAATTCATTTATTCCAATTAAATCCTCCAATTCAACCTGCATGTGTGGGAGGAAACCGGAGCACCCGGAGTAAACCCACGCAGACATGGGAGGCTGCATTCACACAGCCACCATGCCGCCCTAGGAGGGAAGGTAAATCAACGGCAAAACATCTGGAAAATTCAGGTGTTTTGTGATTGATTTACCTTCACCTTCACCTATCTTACCGTGAACCCTGAAGCTGTACAGGCAGGTGTAGTCTCTGTTTCCCCAGTTGCTGTCAATCTGTAGCTTCACATATCGGAAGACTCCTTTGTCTGGATTCTGGTAAGAGACAGAGACAGAAATGATGAAATCCACGTCTATAATACAGTTTGACTACCACGGTTTGCAGCCATTAACATGTGAAGGACGAGCTTTCATTCTCATTTATTATTTTATACACGTTCATTAAAGTTATACTGTCATATCATACTTACAGGCAGCTCAAAGGTCTGAAATGCTGTGCCGTCTTGATCATAGACCACTGTTCCCAAATATCTTCCTTCCTCAGTAGCAGTCCTCATTCCCTGGAGAGGAAAAAGAGATGAGCTGAGCCTTTTGTTGTGCACTGTGTGAATAACACGGACAAGTATGCTGGACATTTCCATTGATGGAATGTAACTAATTCCATTCAATTTACTCTCTCTTTGTACTTCAGTACAAATGTTAAGGTACTTTTTCTTTTCAGGTCACTTTCTACTTCTACTCCAATATATTTCAGAGAGACTATTCTACTTTTTACTCCACTACATTCATCTGCACATCATCACAGCTTTAGTTTCTAGTTACTTTACAAATTAAGATGTCTGCACACAGAAGTCATAGTATCAAATCCAATGTTTTATATAAATTAAACCACCCATCAATATAACGGCCTACAAGTACATCTGAAATATGAGACAATTAAAACACGGAACTGTTTGGATTATTTGCGGTTTCTAAAATGAGAGGATTCTTTCTGCATTGAGTACTTTTTCCTGATGGTACTTACATGATTTAACTTAAGTAACTTTTTCAATGCAGGGCTTTTACTTGTAACAGAGTATGTTTACAGTGTGGTATTAGTACTTTAGTAAAGGCTCTGAATACTTCTTCCACCGTTCAACATTTCAAGTGACATTTTCTGTTATCAAGGATAATAACAAGTTGTGTTACTTACATAGATTGAAAATTTCCTCGGTGCGCTGGCGATGCTTTCAGATGGGGACTGGCTCTTTGTTATGTGGCCGAGTGTCACGCTAGTGATGGAGACGGGGTGGGACAGCGAGATAAATAAATGCCCTTGGTATCCTGAAAAGGGCCAGCATTGTCCAGGGAGTAATGATGACTGTCCCTGAGGGGAGAAAATGGAACATTGTAGTCCAGACAGTTTATAAACTATAACTGTTTCTCCATGTTATTTCATATTAAATAAAAGAATTTTGAAAATGCGATTACAATACAGTAATGCATCTTTGCATGTTCCTACCTGGATTACTCTTCGCTGAGTTTTGGATGAATACCACCAGCTGTATATCTTATCCCATAACCCAAATCTTGGAGGCCAATATGTATCCGAAGATAAATGACGTAAAACTCTGGCACCTGCATTCACACAAATCAAAGACACACACGCAAAGTTAGAAATGGAACTCCAAACAAGTTCCACCATGAAGCGTGTGTATAAATCCTGATGAGACGGATGATGATGACTCACCTTGCGATTCTAACGCAAAGTTTGATGCCGGGGGAACAGACATGATCACATGCTGCTGGATCTCCACCTCCTGCTGCACCTCCTTTAGTTGCATGCTCTTGTGTATGCAATGTGGGAGTCCTGAGGGACACAAAGCCCAGAGGTTAGACAAAAAGTTCAAGGATCTGGTTCAATTTAAGACTGCACAAATCATTTATACCAAAAAATACACCGCTGCCTGGAAACTTACAACACAGACAAAGAGAGGGGGGGTTATAATCCAGTTTGAAACAGCAGTATGCTTGGACCAATCATAAAAGTATGTGTTTTTTTCAATTTGCAGTGTGGTTTTGATGAATGGTCTTGTCTAAATATAATGCAAATGTAAAATAATTGCAAACATTTACAAAAGATATACTGTATATTTGAAAAATACAGAAGTGATGAAGGAGAATGTCAATCTCACTAATGTAAATGACGCTTGTTTTTTTTTGTTTTTTTCTTAATAAGTAGGACGTAAACTGGAGTAATATGTTGGTATTGTTTAAATATATAGTTAATCTTATTGGATTGTGCCCTTGCTTTCTGATATAGACTGGGGCTTGTTTGACTTTTTTTTCCATTATTCTACATTTTATTTATTTTTGAAGCGTTAAAAATAAAAATAAAAAAATATTATCATTTCTATTGTCTAAGGTTGTAACCATACATGGATTTGAATCGATATGTATCGATTCAATCCTAAGCGAATTTTTGGAAAATTTGGAAATTTTGCATATCCTCATCTTTAAGATGTGCTTTTATTTTGAAATGTCCACTACATGAGAAGTTTTTTATTTTTTTATTTAAATGTCTGGGTCTGTCAAGAGTCTATTAATGAAATCGTCAAATGTTATTTTAGTTGCTTTATGTAAGTGAATATGAATGTTGGTCTTCATCTTGTATCGCAGGCTCCTGAATTCAATGAAATCAAAGTCATATTGTGGCAGACTATGCGTTATAAGTAAATATTGTATAATTGTCTTAAGAATCAATATATTATCATATTGTGATTGTTTTATTTACACCACTACTATTGACAAGGAACCTCTTAAAAACTTGGGGCAGGGACTAAAATAAAAGCAGCGGATCCCAGGTTTTAGTATATTAGAAATTATGTTGGCGTAAGATTTGGAGGAAACTCACCGATGACCACAAGGAGCAGGATGCAGAGACCGCTGGTGATCCGTGCCGCTGTGGGCTGATTGTGAATGGCCTGAGTGGGGACTCCGGTCCATGTCTCTGTGGTCTGTAGGTCTATTGCCTCGTGGGGATGACCACGGCGACCTTTCCTTCTCTGAAAGACCCTAAAAGATACAGCATCATGGAAAAGTTTGAACTACAGAAAAAGGCCAATGCGAGATTTAAACATACTGTACGCTTCATCCAAAGTAATGAGCAGATGGTGAGGGCAAATTCTATGGCCAGAAAGTTTCAGCAGAATGATTTGTATGAATTCTGGAAGGAAGTCAGGGTTATCAATAAGAGCATTGATGGGATCTCAGGGGATGAAAATATTGCAGAGCTGTGGGGGAACGTTTCAGAGAGATTTTTAACTGCGTTGAGAGTACTGAATATCAAGTTGGTGATGTCATTAATAATGACGGTGTGGTCCTAGACCTGATGAAGTGTGTCGTGCTATTGAGAAAGTGGCTGTGAACAAAGGTGCGGTCGTGACCAAATAAGAGCTGAACACCTGAAGTTTGCAAGCCATAGAATCTCAGTGCTACTTGCTATGTGCTTCTCTGGATTATTAGCAAACTACAGGCCAATCGCTCTAGCCAGTATACTCTCCAAAGTGTCAGAACAACTTTTATTTGATAGACTACCTTGGACCAGTGCTAGCCATTTGTGATGAGCAATGTTCCCACCTTCCATGCTGTGCTGAAGCATTTTATTTACATCTATCTGTGGCTTATACAAATATTTACAGAGTGACAATTTCAGACTATGTTGGAGGTAAACAGCTCAACATAGTCTTTTCAAAGCAACAGCTTTGGACATTAAATGTTTTTTTTGTTGAGTGACAATCTGTTAAGATCTATAAAATGCTGACCTCACAGCTTATGCACATACAGGACACAACATGTGCACGCAAACGCTGCTTACCTGTAACAGGTTTCCTTGTAGGAAATGATCGGATTCCACTCCTCTGTGTAATAGCCTGCTTCCTTCAAACGAGAACTTCTTCTCAACATGACTGGAAAATGGTAGAAAGACAGATGGGCAAATCATATGTACACTCATATCCCACTACATATGGTTTATAGTGGACAGACAGTTGTGCATTTTATGACTAGAGCACAAAACCATCATATAATCTACATTCCCCAAGGTTTTATTTCAGACATGGAGGCAATTTGTATCTGAAATTTGTAACCTTCAGAGCTCATTTCTCCAGTTTTGGCCCCACCACTCTCCATTATCATCATCATAATTTATTCCCCGTAGAAATCCTTGTAGGTCATGGGTTTGGTTTAAAGACATAGCGTAACATTTTAAAATCACTTTTTGTCACAGCGATGAAATGGTAGTCATTCCAGGCATATATCTATTTGATCTTTTGCAAAAATGGCCTTTTTGGATGCTGACAACATCACTGAGCTTTCCGCCTTTCTACCTTTGACATAAAATAATTTGAACTTTGACAGCCTGAAATCCGTTTGCCCTCTGCCTAGCTAGTCTCAGAGGTCCAATCTAAAATGCCTTCTAGACAAAAAATAAACTTCATGGTTTCAAATTGGAGCCATAGTCATGTTTTAGCTATATCATAAAATGCACAATACTGTCCAAGCTCATCTGCTCCACTATTATATTGTCAGTAAGAACAATAGAACAATTGAATTACTGGATTAAGTCCATGGCACAGTGTATGGCCTTAAAAAAAAAACCATATTTTACTAAAAACAAAATGGATGTATACGAAGAAATATGGAAGCCATTTATTTACTACATTAAAAACAATAATATTGGTCACTTTTTACAGGAGGTGTAACTATGTATTAGGGCTACTCATTATTGAACTGGATTAGTTATTTAATTTTCAGTTATAGTGTCTTGCTGGAAAATGTCATTTTTATGTGTACAGTACAGTAATGTATATTTGGTTTCTGGGTACCTGGCGATATTTGTTGTGTATTTAGTCCAATTCTTGTTTGATACCGTTGTATTTTTGTAAGAGAAGAGAGCAATGTGTTCTGTTGTGTTGTGGTGGGAATTAAGTGTTGACCTGAAATAATATTTCTTTGTCAATTGTTTGGTATCATCAAAATTCAATATACACATTGTTTAAAAAAAAAGAAAGATAGAATTAATTGCAGCTAGGAAATACAATTGCTGGTAACTTACCTCTTTTTTATGATGCAAGAAGTGAATTAGTGAAAATCCTTGAAGTTAAAATGTTTAGATAACTGTTCCTCTACCAAACAATCCTGTCTAAATGATCATAGCACATGTGAATACAAAAAAGTGCAACTCTGAAGATGATTCTAGAAAAGTCAGGATTCTAAATGTGTCATAATGAATTCATTTTGAAGAGGATTCTAAAAAAGTCATGATTCCAAGTGTGTCATAATGAGTCTATGAGGTCATGTTAAATCCCATGTGACATAAATGAATATATATTTTGGATTTTTTTTTTTAACACATTATCACTAACATTTTAATCACTGGTATAACTTGCCCCATAGTAATTTCATGATTTTTCTTAATTTGTTTTTATATTATAAAATTTGTTTATTGGAACACGTCACATAATTTTCAATAAAAAAAAAACATTACTGATTTGTAACCGTAGACAAACAAATATGGAGAGTAAAGTTTTTCAATAAAAATAAAATTGATAAAAGTCACTTGCAAAAAAATGATTAGGCAATCACAGACCTAAAGCTTTTTTTACAGGAACGCTTTCAAACATTTCCTATGTGTCTTCCACGGAATATGTATTGTAATGTCTATTAGTAGTAGCAGTGGCCAAAAGTTCACACTTTAACTTCTTTGCCCCAACCCTACCTACCACAGAGTTGGTTTTTATTTATGATATGTCAATCACTTCAACATGTAATAAAAAACAAACACAGTCACTTATGTATTTAAAAAAAATCTGGTTGAAAAGCATAAAACACTAAAGTTATGCATCTTGAAAGTTAGTTAGCCTTCAGTCTTTTGTGGCTGACAGTAAGAAATAAACAATTGGACTCTTTATGTGAAAACTGAACCAAAGTAGTTGTAAAGTAGGCTACTATAAAAACCCTTTAGCCTCTTGTTAAAATTGTAATCCCCTGGAATGCACTTTATTTTGGTAAAATGATCAGTAACAAAGGCAGACAGCTTGTTTTTCCTCCTGAAGTAGCCTAGACTACATCTAGTTTGACACTAGATGGAGACAGAAACTGTTCAGGGTGTGTGTATAGTCGTAGCTGCATATACAGTGGGTACGGAAAGTATTCAGACCCCTTTAAATTTTTCACTCTTTGTTTCATTGCAGCCTTTTTCCA
>NC_048427.1:18496195-18498932 GCF_013103735.1 Etheostoma cragini | reverse complement strand
TTTGGAAAATGGCTGCAATGAAACAAAGAGTGAAAAATTTAAAGGGGTCTGAATACTTTCCGTACCCACTGTATCTACCTATCATTAATGTTCTTCCTTTTCTTAAAGTTAACGTTAAATGCTACATCTAGGCTAATATTAAAGACATTATTGTGTCAGACATATGCGGACATGACTGTGGTGTATATCTCCTTACATTGTGATTATAAGTTTTTATTTTTACCCTGCTTATCACCAAAATGACACTATGCAAACAGTTTGAGAGAGCAAGACTGTGGGTCGTTTCTGTATAATTGGCATTAAGTCCGGTTAACAATTGATTTTAAAAACGGGGTTCAGAGTGCCAACGGTCATGAAACATCAGTTATTACATGGTGCCCATTTTTGTTGCCATGGCGATTTATTCTGTACAGCTAGCAGGCTTCAGGCCAAGAGCCAGGCTTAGTTGATCGTGGTGCCTTTTTTGTTCAGTCAGCGGTCCCGCCGATCTCAAACCAATCTGTCTTTTTCCAGTTATTGTTTATTATCTGTGTATTTTTCATCAGCCTACATTAAAATACCACAGATACATATTGGAATTCCGTCAAGTACATTATTTTAACATTATGACCACTATGCACTTTATAATTATCAATATGGGCATTTTTCTGTTTGATTGTGTTTTAGAAGGCCGCTGTTGTACGTTTGACAGTGTAGAATTATCTTATAAGTCCCCTGAATTTTCTACAACAGATAGGCTTTTAATAGGCTATTGTATGAGGGTATTAGAGACATGGCTGATGAAGATGCAAAGGTGTTTTCAGTCAAGTCAGGTAGTAGCTCTAAACTATGCCACACGGACTGCTACACAAAATCATTCATAACTCAGCAATAACACTTTTCAACATGTCATCTCTGGGTGCTAGATGAGACTTTTGGACACCACACTACTGCACTAATGCAACCTGCACATTTGGTTTATTTACATTTATATGTTGCATACATTTTAGCACATTTTAGCAAATTATTTAAGCAGTTGCATATTTTTGTTCCCCCATCCTGTACATATTCAAAATATTTGTCTTTTTACTTTATTCTTATTATTTCATCTATATTGTATGTATGTATATTTTTCCTAGTATTTCATTTATATTTATATTTTGTGCTTTGTGACTGATTTTGCTGCTGTAACAAAGGAATTTCCCATTTTTCTTGGGATCAATAAACATCTATCTATCTATCTAAAAACTTTTGTCCTTTACAATGGCGTGCCCATTTTTGGATGAGATCGTAGAGAAATACTGAGAAGGGCTTTCAGACGGGAAAGAATGTTTTGGGACAGGTCTGACCCGTTGGCTTTTCCCGACAATTACCTGCACGAGCATTAACGCTTTTCTGGGGATGGCACCCTCTACCTGTGCAGACTGCTGGGTCCCATAATTCAGAACCGCACAGAGCCATGCCTTTACTGTTTCACAGATGATCTGTAACTACTGTTTATGCAGTAGGAGATGCTAAAAACCTTAGGAAAGCCACTATTTGCCGCACCATCAAAAGTGTGTATTCAGCATTAAAAGAATATACCCACATCTTCATAACCTTCCCTGGCCACAGAGGAATGAATTTCATCAAGTAAGGATTATTAAATTTAGAGCAGGCTACACATCACACAGAATTGAAAACAAATGCTTTTGACAAATCAGTAGGCATTTTAAACAAAGTGTTTGCCCAATCGTTGTAGGATATGTTTTATAACGACGTGGGACCACATGTGTGAAATTGATTTGAAGTCGCTATGGAGATAAAAGTTTTGAACCCACAAATCGGCTTATTTTAAGAGTTTTTTTTTAAATTCATGAAATGTATGTATTTTATGAAAACGTGTGTGTATATATGTTTAGTGTTGAGTCTGGAATAGACTATATCCTGTACCAGATACAATCTGGGTCCAATGGCAGAAGACGGCTTCCCGCTGCTGATGAGCGACTCTGCCAACATCCTGGACCAAGGTTGCCATGCCGATGTTTGCATCAAGTACCGCCAGCGCTTCAGCCAAGTTGGTCCAGGGTTTCAACGCTCCTCTGCAAGGTACAGGGCAACAACACTGCTGTGTAAATGGCTTATTTGAAGTGAAAACTTCAAATAAGCACACACACACGCGCGCACACACACACGCGCGCACACACACACACACACACACACACACACACACACACACACACACACACACACACACACACACACACACACACACACACACACACACACACACACACACACACACACACACACACACACACACACACACACACACACACACACACACACACACACACACACACGAAATGTAACTAATTACATTCCATTAACTCTCTCTTTGTACTTCAGTACAAATGTTTAGGTACTTGTGCTTTACTTTTTAGGCCACTTTCTACTTCTACTCCACAACATTTCAGAGAGAATATTCTACTTTTTACTCCACTACGTTCATCTGAACATCATCACAGTTTTAGTGATGATGCAAAGTTTGATGCTGGACAGACAGACATGATCATGTGTTGCTGGATTTCCACCTCTTGCTGCACCTCTTTTAGCTGGCTGCTCCTGAGCCTGGTGGTGGATGGCTGCTCCTGGGCCTGGTGGTGGATAGCTGCTCCTGGGCCTGGTGGTGGATGGCTGCTCCTGAGCCTGGTGGTGGATGGCTGCTCCTGGGCCTGGTGGTGGATAGCCTGGTGGTGGATGGCTGCTCCTGGGCCTG
>NC_048427.1:18488104-18496095 GCF_013103735.1 Etheostoma cragini | reverse complement strand
TGGCTTGGTGGTGGATGGCTGCTCCTGGGCCTGGTGGTGGATGGCTTGGTGGTGGATGGCTGCTCCTGGGCCTGGTGGTGGAAGGCTGCTCCTGAGCCTGGTGGTGGATGGCTGCTCCTGAGCCTGGTGGTGGATGGCCTGGTGGTGGATGGCTGCTCCTGAGCCTGGTGGTGGATGGCCTGGTGGTGGATGGCTGCTCCTGGGCCTGGTGGTGGATGGCCTCGTGGTGGATGGCTGCTCCTGTAACTCAGGCCTGCACTGCTGCTGCTTTGCAATCGTCTTGTATCGGTCACAGGCACCTGAATTAAATCAAATCGAAATTGTATTGTGGCAGACTTTGCGTTATCAGTAAATATTCTATAGTTTTCTTAAGAATCAATATATTGTCAAATCGTGATTGTTTTATTTACACTACTACCATTGGAAAGGAACCTCTTAAAAACTTGGGGCAGGGACTAAAATAAAAGCAGAAGATCCCAGATTAGCGCATTAGAAATTATGTCAGCGTAAGATTTGGAGGAAACTCACTGATGACCAGAAGGAGCAGGACGCAGAGACCGCTGGTGATCCGTGCTGCTGTGGTTTCAAAGTTCATGTTGAAAAGCTTGTAAAAAAAGCTGGGGTTTTATTTTAGGTTTTTTACTAAGCTGAGGAAGAAAGCCTTCTCTTACTCCCCTCCATGGTATTGGAATAATTTGCAAAACTTGCTCCATCTAAACAATTTAGTCCCATTAAATGAATTTAAGGCCATGTTAAAATGTCATGTAATTCAAAATGTAACTGCCAAATGTGAGCTGTTCCTTCCCTCTATGTGTGATTTTTGTTTATGCTGTATTTCTGTTTATATTTTAACTGGTGTGCCGTCTTGGCCAGCTCTCCCTCGAAAAAGAGATTTCAATCTCAAGGGACTTCCTGGTTAAGTAAAGGTTAAATTAAAAAAATTTAAAAAATTGTGAATGGCCTGAGTGGGGACCCGGGTCCATGTCTCAGTGGTCTGTAGGCCTATTGCCTCGTGGTGATGACCACAGTTCCTTCTCTAAGTGGATCGAACAAATTAACGACTGGATGTGCCACAACTTTCTGAAATTAAATGAAGGAAAAACTGAGGTAGTTGTTTTTGGAGGGTATATCAAGGGTTAAAGGACTTATGTGTCAACAGGATTTGGAAAAACTTGTCCATGCTTTCATCTTCAGTAGACTTGACTACTGTAACGGTGTCTTTACAGGTCTCACTAAAGAAATCAATCAGACAGCTGCAGCTGATTCAGAACGCTAAGACCAAGAGAGTGGATCACATCACTCCAGTTCTAAAGTCTTTACACTGGCTTCCTGTGCCTCAAAGAATTGATTTCAAAGTACTTTTGCTAGTTTATAAATCACTCAATGGTTTAGGGCCAAAATACATTTGTGATCTGCTACTACTCTATGACCCCCCCCCCAGACCTCTTAGGTTATCTGGGACAGGTCTACGTTCTGTCCCCAGAGTCAGAACTAAACAGGGTGAAGCAGCTTTCAGTTTCTATGCTCCTCATATCTGGAACAAACTCCCAGAAACCTGCAGAGCCGCTGCTACTCTCAGTTCTATTAAATCAAGGCTGAAGACCTTTATTTTTGATGTTGCCTTTCTTTAAATGATGTTCTTTTAATGTTTCATTTCTTATGCTGCACTGTAACTTTTGTTCTTGTGTTTTATGTGTCTTAATGTTTCTATTTTTAATTCATGTGTTTTATCTGTTTTTATTTTTTAACTGTGTAAAGCCCTTTGAATTGCCCTGTTGCTGAAATGTGCTATACAAACAAATTATACAAATTAATTATTATACAAATTCTATAGCCAGAAAGTTTCAGCAGATAATTTGTATGAATTCTGGAAGGAAGTTCTCAGGGAATGAAAATATTGCCGAGCTGTTGGGGAAACATTTTTAGAGAGATTTTTAACTGTGACAAAAAGAGGGGTCTAACGTTTACAGTATATTAGATAAGGGCACCACAATTGACAACATAAGTTATCCAACTTACAGTTCTCAAAGCAGCACACACACATCCCAATTGATTATCCTCCGTATGGCGTCTCTTTTTCTTTTTGTCTCACTTTCTTCTCCGTGTGGCGCGAGCGCCCGCTCACGGTATGAGGCGTCCATCGCGCTATTCTCCGACATTACCTCCTGTACAAAACTAAAGCAAAGAGCCAATTTTTGAAAATGTAGCTAAAGAGTAGAAAGTACCGATATTGGTGTAAAAACGTAAGGAATAAAAGTAGTCACAAAAATACTGTATACTGTGTACTTTCTTACTTCCAATCTCTGCTAACAGCTAACTTTAACATCAATATATAGCCAATGTTAGGCTAACGTTAACGGTAGCGTTAGCTAATAATTTTCCACAGGAGCTTCAGCTAGCTGGCTAACATTGAGTTCCTTTCTGCTGTGTCCAATGACTCAGTTCATCAAGCTGTAGCTATAACGTTAGCTAAGCCTATGTCAACAGCGCTCCTGGGTAACTTAGATATATCAGAAAATGGTAAAAAATGTTAAACCACCACTCACCAAATTCAGTTAGGTAGCTAGCTAAATCGCCGAGGCCAGGTGTGCTTGCAACTTCTGACGGTCTAGCTGCACCCATAGATGTATAAAAAGTAGACGCCGCATTGGCTGCTAGGCGCAAAAAATGCGGCCGCCATCTTGGACTGGTCAACGTTGCTTAGCAGCAGAAGAAACAAGATGCCAGAGCACTGTGCAGGTTGCAATCCTGTCAGTGGTAGTGATCTGAGAGCAAATAAAAATAAAATAAAAACATAACTGAAACCAGGACATTCTAAAACGTAAAAAGCTTAACGTGGTTTAATGTACCTAAACAACAATCAATGATTACCAAATTTCTCTCTCATATTGCTCCTCATTACCACTGAAAACCATAGATGGGAAGTAACAAAGTAGCCAACAATTACTTTGTTACTGTACTCAAGTAGATTTTTCAGATATTTTACTTTACTATTTATTTTTGTGTTGACTTTTTACTTTTACTCCTTACATTTTAACAGACAATATCGGTACTTTCCACTCCTTACATTTTACAAAACTGACTCGCTAGTTTAGTTTTGTACAAAAGGTCGTCACGTCGGAGAATAGCGCGTTGCACCACTAGGAGAAAATTCAGCAGATTCCCATCATCCTCGGCCTTATCTGAGAGAGATGTTTGAGATAGTAGACTATGCATCAAGAATGACTACTGGCCAATGTGCTGCTTTAATTTGAAAATATAGGGAACTTCTTAACTAATGTCAGTTTAGTCATTCATATTTTATCCTTTATTTTCCTTCCAGAAGCATATTTGAGCACACACACATACATTCCTTTAAATATGAAGGGGAAGATTAATAAAGTGCATTAACTGGATCTGTGACTTCTCACAGAATCATAATTGAATATCTAATAGGCTAATATAATATCATATCTTGCTACTCAGTCATAATCTTATTGACCTGGAGTCCCAGTCTCTGTCACAATAATCATAAATGGGATGTTTTAGCCCTGTTGGCAGACAACCATTGAAGATCTAACCAATAAAGAGCCTTTTTCCACGTCCACTGAAGTTCTTCAGCGTGCTCTAGTAACGTGTGTGTGCTCCAGGTAGCTTTGCATAAAAAGTAGTTTTCATTCGCAAGGCTACTTTAACTTTTATACTTTAAGTACATTTCCAAGCCTGTACTTTGTTACTTTTACTTGAGTAAAGAAGTTAAATCAGTACTTCTACTTTTACCAGAGTATTTTTTTACACAAGTATCTGTACTTCTACTTAAGTACGGGAAGTGAGAAGCCTATATTTGCCAACTCTGCTGAAAACTATCAGAAATTGAACCCAAAGCAAGCATTGTCTACGTTAAGTAATTGTTTTTTAGGGTAACCTGTTTCACAGCCTGATTATAAAACTCTCTGCTTCTGGGGGAATTTCTGAGTTTGAAAGTTCTGCCAAATTCTGTTTTGCAGTGCAGTGTAATTAGAGTTGGAAAACAGTTGCCAATCGTTTTGGTTTGGCGCAAAAGCAGCGCCAAACTCGATTGTGAAAATCAAAATCTGCGAGTGTTGTAGGGAGATGCAGGAAAACCCTGTGCCCCCTTTCTAGCCCCGCCCCTGTCTTTAGGCTGTCTTTCCAGAAAAATGCAGAGCTCTTTTGTGATTGTTGCGGGCAAAATTCCTTCTTTATGTGGACGTTTTCTTAAAAAATGCGATGGAATATGCAGGATATTTATGCAATTTTATGTGTTGAAATTGTGGGAACTTTGATGAAAAAGAGACACAAAATTCAACTTCTTGCTAAGATATACGTGACTTTTTTGCAACAAAAATGCAGGGATTATGAAGTCATGCAAGCCCCGCTTATTTCCCACGGAAATCTGCAATATATGCAGTGAAAGTGCGGCCCACCCCCCCCCCATAAAAATGCAGACGTTTGGCTGATTATGCATTGAGTTATGCAATCGCATAATCATGTTTTACTGATTAGCTCAGGATGTCGTCATGTGTGACTGCTCAAGGTGGCTAGCTCCAGAAAATACAAAAAAGAGCAATATAACGATAATATTCCAGAACTTTTATTTAGTTTTTTCCCTGTAAAAAAAAAAGAACAAATGTCCTTTTGATGCATCAGTTAACATTTTGTTTAAAGAGTTGGATTTCAATTACTCAAATACTCGAATGGCATTCACTTTATTTCATTCCTATTACATCATGATGTACCTGTTTCAACAGGTAACATCAGGGTGAGTACTACAGAGCTGCTGAATAACAAAAGCAAAATGAAAAATATTCCAAAACGTTGTCAATGCTTGGAATTGTAGAGTTACGGTTCTTTTTTAATGAATGCTACAGTAAAACACACACCTTTGGTCTTTAATCGTACATGTAGTTGTTACACTCACAGCTTCTGATACATATTAGTATGATACATGTGAATAAGTGCGATATTGTCAGACACAGAGCTGATTTGTTTGAGATTATTAAGTATTGGCACTTTTTTATAAGAACTTTTCTGATCATATATTATGTCAAATTGACAAAAAAGACAAAAATGGTCCTTTAACATTTAGAAGATGAATACTGATCGAATTAGGCTCTCTTCATTGTCATAGTACCTGTTCCTTATTAAAATGTCCTTAAATTTAAAAGATTCTCTGCAAGATTATCTTACTATGAAATAGTCATAGTTCTTTTTCTCATGTTTAAATCAATAAAATATGAATGTTTGCAAACCAGCTCCTACAAAATCCTTCCTCAATAAAACCAACACTGTGTGAAAAACATTTCTTTAAATGGTAACTAGTGTTTTTTCAATCCTATTTTCCTATGTTTCCTAAGGGACTGATGGGAACAACAGTCTTTGACATTGGTCCAGCATTAAGAGAGATTGCTGCAGAAAGGATTTCTAAGGAGGTCGACCTTTCTGTTAAAGAGTAAAATCCTTTTTTTTTTAAATAAAAACATTGCAAATTGCATTTGCTAAACCCACCAGACTCCATTTAAATAAACCGTAATTTAAGCAACTTATAACACACTTGATTTAAAATCGACAGAAACCAAATTTAGTCATAGTTTTGCTGGACATAAACACATAGGTTGCTGTTTTACATGTAAAAATATGTTGGCACTATACACGCTAAAAGTAATGTTTTTTACATGGAGTCTGGTGCGATTAGAGCAAGCTACCTCAGAGCTGTTTTTAGTTAAACATAAAGGTCTCAAAGAGGTTTTAAAGGTCTATCTCTGAAGGGATCCTTTCCATAATGTTATAAGACAATTAGAATATTAATCGGAGCCTGTTAGTGGTAAAATAAAGAACATTTAGTGGACCAAAATGACAATGAACATTTGCCCGGTTTGTGTCTGCTGGTTACGGCGTTCACACTTAATCCTGGACCAATTTCAAAGATTGTTACTATCAGTCACTTTCACACAAAAACATAGGAAAATAGGTTGAAAAAATAACTTTAACATGAGCTACATGACTAAATAGTGCGGTGTCTGACATAGAAATGTGGTTTGTCACAGTGGCTAGGATCTCCTTAATACAGTATAAATCTTAACACACAGTAAAATATAACATAGAAAACTCACTGCAACTATGCAGCATAAGCATGTAGATCTAATCTAACAAGGTAACAGCAAGACAGCAGATTTATCGAATGCACATCATTATTTTTTCTATTGCATAACTGAGCACATTTTATTTATTGTAAAACTATCTCTAGCTGGCTACTTATAATAATATAGTGTCATTCACGGATACATAAATATAACGTGTTGTTGTGTCGAGCTAAAATACAGTCACTGTGGATCAAACATAAAACAAGTAATCCCTTCAAAAAATGTTTTCCATTTAACATAAACTAGGCTACATAAAAAAAAGTACTGGGATGGGATATTACTGCCAGTACAGTACTTCATTTGTACAGCATATGTCAGACAGGCAGACACCTTTCTTCATCACAGAGATTCACAGTAACATCTGTTATATGTAACTGTTATTTTCCATATAGCGTTTTTGCAATAAAGTGTTAGGGCAATCGCCACATTTATAATTATTATCTATATTATAGAGCACATTTCAAACTCCATGTTAACCCTCGTGTTGTCTTCCTGTCAAATTTGATAATCAACACTTTTGTTGTCAATGTTTTTTTATAAATCTTTTTCTTACATTTTTGTCCTTTTTTTCAACATCTTTGACCCTTTTTTCGATGTTAGTTGCTTTTTTGCCGTTTTCAACACTACATAACACTAACTTATTAACTTTAGTTTTACAGTTATTTTTGAAATGTATGGTCAATAAACCTCATTTATAGTAAATTGTATCTAATGTTTGAGTTAGAAAAGCAGAAATTAGGAATTATTTAGACTGGAATATGTCAACTTTTACTCAATACTATTTGGAAACCACTTAAATTGTTTTTTTCAAATGCTATAAAATTGAATAAATTACCCATCAAACTCACACCAAAGATTACAAATTAGGTAGTTAAAAATAACATTGAAATAGGAAAAAGGGGTCAATTTGTCCCAAGGACAACATGAGGTTAAAAAGTGCTTCACAAAACAAAAAAAAACAAGTTAGTCATGTGTTAAAAAGGGACTTAGCAGAGGTCAGTAACAGCTGATCTAATATCCTTGGGGAAATGCTCTGTCTCCTTTAGTTTTCAGTCGGGACTCTGGGACAGACCAAATACCTCTGCCCCAGGATCTCAAAGTACGCACTGGCGTGTATCCAGTACCAGGAGGTCTGAGATGTACGTAGGTGCGAGGCCATGAAGAGCCTTAAAAGTGATCAGTAAAATCCATTCTAGCCTAGCAGCCAGTATAGAGAGGTTAAAAACAGGAGTGATTTCATCAAGTCTCTTGGTTCTGGTTAAAAGCCTGGCAGCTGAGTTCTGCACATTCTGGAGTGGATTTACAGATTTCTGAGTCATCCATATAAAAAAAGTAAGAAAAGGACCCAGACCCCATTTAAACCCAGTATCAGGTCAACACTGACACCAAGGGCTGTGTTAGGATACGGTCCTGCTGCATGTACAGTTGTGGTCAAAAGTGTACATACACTTGTAGAAAATCACAATGTTATGGCTGTCTTGAGTCTTCAATAAGTTCTACAACTCTTATTTTTCTGTGATAGAGTGATCGGAACACATACATGTTTGTCACAAAAAACAGTCATAAAGTTTGGTTCTTTCATAAATTTATTATGGGTCTGCTGAAAATGTCACCAAATCTGCTGGGTCAAAAATATACATACAGCAACATTAGTATTTGGTTACATGTCCCTTGGCCATTTTCACGGCAACTAGGCGCTTTTGGTAGCCATCCACAAGGTCCTGGCAAGCTTCAGGTCGAATGTTTGACCACTCTTACACAGTTTTGACCACTGTCAAAAATATACATACAGCAACAAAATATGTCAATTTTGGTGATGTAGCGAGTTGTGTCAATCAAATTAGCTTCATG
>NC_048427.1:18443463-18488004 GCF_013103735.1 Etheostoma cragini | reverse complement strand
TATTGAAGACTCAAGACAGCCATAACATTGTGATTTTCTACAAGTGTATGTACACTTTTGACCACAACTGTATACACAGATTTACGGTTACCAGGTTACTACGTGTCCTAAGATTTCCTGCTCTGAGTAACCTGGTTACTGAGTATCATATGATCCCTAAAAAGCTTAAAAGTGAACCTTGAAATTAGAATGTTTTATCACAGATATTTTAAATACAACACTTGCATGCCATGTGTGTGTTGATGGAGTTATTGGTTGTATTCTGGCTATGAACAAATTCTTCCTTAAGTGACTCCAGTGCAAGAAGGCTACAGCTAATATGAGGCTTTAGCTACATAAGCTAGACCAATTAAATGGGCATCTTCTAAAGTTTAGTTTGAAATTCCCTCTTTGCGTTCCCGATGACATTTCCTTGAGCAGCTGCAGCAGAGGGAGCTTTCCTATTGGATTGTTGACAGGACAAAACCCTGGCAATACACCTACACACTAGGGATAGACAGGTTATTATGGGCCATGTCTTGGCAGTTTGCAGATTGTTTGTATTGGCAATTGTCAGATTGTCTGTATTTGCCTGACAACTGATAAAGTGAACAAATTGAAAAGTGTTCCACTACTCTACTTAGCCTCGTCTACAGCTCTGTGTCTGTCCCTCTGCTTCGGTTTCACTCACCACTTAGTCTGGCCTAAAGGGTAACTACCGTTTTTTTCAACCTGGACCCTGTTTTTGTGTCTAGGTGACTGATGGGAACAACAATCTGTGACATTGGTCCTGCATTCAGAGCGATTTCTGCGGTCGGCAGCGGAGAAACCAACTACAATGTAAGTTAATAGGACAATTGTCCAGCTTGTATTTACCTTCACAAAAGTGTTTGTTTTGCCACCAACAGGCTCACATTACTATTATAGGTGTCTGATAACATTATAGAAAGGATCCTTTCAGAGATAGACCTTTAAAACCTCTTTGATACCAGTCAAAGAAGCAGAAACAGCTAAAGTCGCTAAAGCACCACTTTTAGCGTGTATAGAGCCAACATATTTTTTATCTGTAAATCGGTAAACTATGTTTGTTTCAACCAAAACTAGAGTTTTGGGTTGGAAAAGGTGAAAGACGACACAAAACGGCTTTTCATAGTTTTTACTTTGTTTCTGTCGACTTTGAATGAAGTCTGTTTTACAGTAAACACAAGCTTCACAATTGCCCCATTAACTTCCATTGTGGCTTGTTTCTCGGCTCCCGACTGCAACGATCTCGCTTAATACTGGACCAACAACAAAGACTGTTATCCAGGTGGAAAAAAAAGGTAGTTACCCTTCAATGTCCCTCCCTCAACACTATCTGACCATCTGTTACTGTATGGTATTATTTTAGCACCAATCACTCGCTGCTTGTGAAATAATAGTATTTGCTTGTGAAGATATTTCTCTGAGCTCTCGACATTTGACACCTAAATAACGGCATATTACTGTTTATCACTGTTTAAAAGTTTCAGATTAATTCAATAATGACTTAAAGCATTTAAAGAGTTTGTAACATTCCAATATCTCAAGTTTGACTTAAAATTTTTCATTTCGGTTTTATTAACTTCTAATAATCGGTATCTAGTATTGGTCGATCCCTACTATCCACGGCTGCCAGGACAAAGACAACCACTTCATTTGGCTAAGGCCAACATAAGGGTCTGCATCAAAAAGCTTAGCCCCCCCCCTCATTTACTTCAGTAAGGTGGGAATCACTAGAGGCCTGACGATACAATATCATCACGATACAATATCATCACAATAAGCTATATCACGATACGATATCATCCCGATACGCTATA
Source organism: Etheostoma cragini (assembly GCF_013103735.1). NCBI lineage: Eukaryota > Metazoa > Chordata > Actinopteri > Perciformes > Percidae > Etheostoma > Etheostoma cragini. Next base: position 18,486,184 of record NC_048427.1, on the reverse strand, counting down.
TCACGATACGATATCATTACGATAAGATATCATCATGATACAATATCATCATGATACGATATCACCATGCAATATCATCAAGATACGATATCATCACCATAAGATATCACGATACAATATCATCACGATACAGTATCATCATGATATGAATAATCACGATACTTATGTCACAATATGATATTTTTTCGATTTTAAACCTATTGCAATATTCTGCAATATAATGTAATTCGTTCCTTCCAATTTTTTTCTCAATTTCAAATAATGTCCCCAAAAGGAAACTTTGCCAACATTTGTTTAAACTAAAAATAAATATTTCTCTGTTTGTTCATCTCACTTCAATGTTATTCAATGGGACAAACTGACCAACACATATATAATAAAACATACATACTTGGCATCTGTGTATTGATACAGTATTGCCATGGAAAATGTTGCAATACTGTGCTGTATCGTCCCCCCATCCCCTACTGCTAACCTCACAATCCTTTAGAAGAAGGATAAAATGATTGTCACTTTGATAACACTTGGCACACCATTTTATAAACCACTGTGGAGTGTTTTGGTGTCCGATAAGGCTTTACACTGTGTTTCTTTCTTTCCTGGATTTGTTTTATCGTCTTACTGGTACCTAGTACCTGCTTGGTCTAGACCTACTCTATGTGTAAAGTGTCCTGAGGTAACTTCTTTTAAGATTGGACACTATAAATTGAATTGAAACAATATGCCCCCATAAACCTTGACCTTTTTTCAAGCAGTTCTGTTTTTAGTCTGAATGTATCTCAATGCTGCCAAATTAAGAAATCTCGAAAGTCATCCAACTACACTTTAGGCAAACGTGTTTATAGCCAATAGCCAGACAGACCTATTTTGTTTACCCGCAACTAGCAAACGCTCCGTGAACGACTAGGTTTTTTGTATTTTTTAAGATGCAAAAATGGCACAAATGGGGATGACGCTGTTTTTTTTTTTTCAAGATGCAATTATGGCACAAATGAGGTCACCGTCGTACAGTTTAAGAATGGAAAAAGCGAGAGAGAGAAGTTCTCTCCTTGCTGCATGAAGGGGTTTTGGTTTCAGAAAAGTTTCAGATGCTGTTCTATCAATGCAACATGCATGTTGTTTGAAGTATAGCAGCCTCCAGACTCCAAAAGCCACATTTTAGCTTCAGCTGAACTTTAGAGTTTGTTTGTGTACAGAATGTTACGAGTGGATTCAGTCCTTTGTGTTTTACAGTAGAGTCGCATTAGGACAGGATCACATTGGGACGGAAGGATTGATTACAGCGACCAATAGTTCTGTCAATGAACATTTGCATATCAGAGGTTAGGTTATAGATGATGTCTCCCTCACATACCATTTATAAAGCCTCCACTTACTTGTAGGCTTTCTACCCTACCCAAGTAATGTTTTCAATCACATAACAGCAGGCGTGTATAGATTATTCAGATAAATGACACTAAAAAAACAAGACTTATAGTTAAAAAAAGTCAGTTCCTTCAGAAGGTCCCAGACTTTAGCTACAAGTCTTATGCTGTTTCATTGGGTTGTCATTAAGCTCAAGTTTCTGCTCTAAAAATCTCTTTTAAATGAGGTGATTAAAAACAACAAAATCCCTTTTCTCCGTAAAACATAGACAGGTCGAGGATATAGCTGCAACATTTGTAGGTCAAGGTTATGACCGTTACGTTTTATAAATTAGGGCCTCGATTTTTTTTTGGCCTGGATCCGTGCAGACAGAGTATGTCCAGGCATCTCCATCCCATGGTGGCCTTCATGCTTCATGATGCTATGGGGTAGAGACGGGGTTAGGGGTTTTTGGCTGGAGACTTGGCCGGGGACTTAGCTGATGATTTTGAGGGACTGCTCTGACATTGGGTGACCTTAAGATGGATGAAGAGGGAGGAGGGCGAGAGGCTGGAGCCATCCATCTTGAGCAGTCGGACATGACGATATCCTGCAGAGAGAGAGATAAAGGAAAGAAGGTCAAGAGAGCGAATTAGCATTTATTAGGGTTGCGGAAAAAATCTTTAAAAAACGTAAGTAACGTGAATTTTTGCGACGGTTTTAAAAATCCCTTATTTTTCTTAGATTTAAATTATTTTTTTATTAATCCTTATCAATGATTCACCTAAATATGTTCTGTTTTTACAGTACAGCTACATCATATCCGTTTCCAGCAAAACAGAGTGCAAGCAGAAAATGCAGAAAAAGTTTTGTTCCTCTTAACAAATGAAATACATGTCAGACTGACAAACTGACATGTGCATCTTTTTTTAGAAAACAATCACTTTTTTTTTAGAAATGTCTCATGATATATTGTCTCTAGAAGTGCAATATGCAACTTTTGTTTTTGTTAAATAAGGAAATGAAAATCTACAAGCTACAGAGGGAGACATCTCACTTCTATACTATCTTTGTTGGGAGCTGCACATGCTCAGTAGCTAGGTAAGATCCCATGAGCTAGATAACTCTTTCTCCAACTTTGGTCAGTCCAAGGCAGGATTAGCCGGGAGACTAGGGAGGATTATCTGGGAGACCGAAGATAGTGGCAGGAAATATCGGCTCAAGTTGGGGTTTGTGCTCGAGAATCTAAAATCTACCACACGCACCTGTACGAAGACTTGTAAAAGGCAGGGTGTATTGTCCTAGGAAGTCATTGCTTGAGGTATAGTCATGGTCCTCCACCAGGAAGCGAACCAGAGCCAGGTCAGGAACATGGACGGTAAAGTTAAAGCTACAGTCCCATCGTGGGTTAAAGCCTGAAACAAGGAAAGAACACACTTACAGAAAAGGAAAGAACACACTTACATAAAAGGAAAGAACACACTTACAGGCTTATTCCCACCAATTTATGCAGTTTTACTTGATGGACTTTGTGTAAAATCATGCTCATTTAGTATGTAGTGTCCCAAGTTTACCCCCACAGCTTTGTCAGATGAACTCAAGTACACATTTATTAACACTAGGGATGGACTGATTCAGGTTATTCAAGGTTGATACCGATTATTAGTTATTAATCAAAACCGATAATGGATTTTTGGAACCAATATACCTACAAAAAACGTTGTTGAAATGCTTTGAGCAATCATTTAATAAATTGGAAACTATCAACATAATACCCACTGACAGATTATTTTCACACTGCCAAAGAACAACTCGATTATCGGCCGGGTCAATAATCGGTCTATCTCTAATCAGCACCACCTGTCACATTTCAAATGTGTTCATTTCAATTGATTTCAAACAGGATGGTATTTAATACTTTACGTCATTTAAAAGTGGATATTGTAACAATTGTCACTGGCTATGTTTCCATCCACACGTTTTTATCCGAATTAAGTGGTATTGAATAAAAAATGCATTATGGAAAAAGTAAATTTCAATGGAATTTCATGAACATCGACTCAAAGGAAATACATTCGGTCTCATTGGATATTATCTTGATCGATCCGCCTAGTATTTCCTCTCTGTCTGCACACATGGCAATTGTCAAAAAAGACAGATGGTAGTGGACGTACGAGGAGATGAGAGACTTTCTGAATTTAATTGATCAGGAACTCGCGAAGGAAATGGCCGACAAAGGTTAGGACAAGCCGCGGGACGTCCTGCGGAGTCAATGGTAGGCGCTCAAACAACGAGACGCTTTTACCTGGAACATGAGCACTAGTACAGTACTTCTCCAATATTGATCATGTGTTGGTAGACGGGATCCATTTTAGAAACACTTTTCGCAAATGTTTGCTTGAATGTTGTGCAATTCAGTGTGAAAATTAATGGAAACACTATAAAATGTCTCAAATCAATTCCACATACCAATTTGACCATAAAACAGCATGTGACGTCATTACCACAGGTTTTTATTGGCTTTAAAGCCGTTAGATGGAAACACTTTCACCCGCTTAATTCACATGAGGTTTTCACCGTACTTCAGATAATTTGATTGACACATGGATGGAAACTTAAATACTGTTTAGGTCAGTTTGCATTCCTACGCCTACCACTTGGAGTTTCAGAAGCCATTGGACTTTTTCAACCAGGGTCCACCTACAAGGTTTCTTTGGAGCTTCCAAACACATGTCATGGTGCCATTTAGCTACAATAAGAACTTTCCAACTATCTAAAGCTGTGGAGACATTTCTACCGAATCCATTTTATTTGACACGGGCTTTTGTCGATAGGGTAGGCATTTACCATTGTTGTCGACATGATGAGTTTTCTTCTTGTAGTTGTCTATGGGAACACCATGTATCTCCACCCACACATGAGGGTCCACAATCGAGCTGGGTTTGTCCCATTCTGGTTTAGGAAGCTGCTGAGCTGAAATAACCTGGAATAACAAGCAAATCAAAGCTTAACCCTTGTGTTGTCTTCCCGTCAAAATTGAAAATCAACACTTTAATGTATTTCAATTTAATGTAATTTAACATTAATAATGATGGGCTTATGTTATTGATGCAATATTGATGCAGGTTTCCAAAGTGCTGCACAAAAAAGTACTATAATAATATAGAATAACTAGGTGACAAAATAAAAGCACAATAAAAAATATAAAGTACAATAAAATAAATACAGTAAATTGGACTGCCAGCATACGGTAAAGGTATACATATAAGATCAACACTCTAGCTGGTGTTAAAAGCCACTAAAATGGATCTGAAAGTTATCATCCTTTAAATCCTGTAGAAGTCCGTAAATTGTGTGCAAGGTTGAAATCGCAGGCTAGTAAATGCTCTGTATTTGGTTCACTTCCTGTGTTTGGTACGGATCGAAGCAAAACCGAGACCCCAGAGTTCCGATGCGCTTCCACACCAGCCCAAACCAACTGGACTATCCAACCAACCACTCCAGGGTTCATTTTAGGTTTCAACCTAAGTATCCTTCCACTGCACATTGACAGTGGTAAAAATATTTCTTGTTAATGTATTGTTTTGGGGCATTTTAGGCCTTTATTTATATAGGACAGCTGAAGACATAACACGACACAGGCAGCCTGGAACCAGCAGTTTCACCTATTTTGCTACTTGCTTCTCATTTAGGGCAGGTTTGGCAACATCTTACCCGAACAGTGAGCAGGACAGGTCTGTGACCAGGACCTCCACCAACGTTCTCCGGGTTGAAGGTGGTGTCCGGCTGGCACATGAAGGGAGGCTTCAACGTGTACCCACAGCGACCATTCTGCATAAACCTGCCTTCGTTTAGGTCCATCTGTTCACCAGGTGTCTGAAAATTCAAAGCAACTGAAGAAAACAAAACTGTGTTAGCAGCCTAGGCCTACCACAGTGTTCTTTGGATACAACCACTGGGGGGATGTTGGGGGATGGGTAGTACACAATCAGAGCCAAGAGTGGAGGATAAGGACTAGAAAGCCTGGTGCCTGGGTAAAACTCCTGTTTACTCTGTCTGCTTGTATTGTGAAAAGAATAACCTAAAAATAAGCTCTCACCAATTTGACAGCCTCCGTTCCACATCTCCTGAGGGTTGTAGTTGGAGGACTGGAGGCGCTGGCCTGAGGGGTAAATCCTGCTGAGCTGGTGGGTGTTATGACGAACAAAATACGTCCCTGGAGGGGCAGGACAAGTCTATTTAGTCCAATAGTCAACAGAAGAAAGACTCATTTTGCTTTTGTCCTTGTGTTACCTGAACAAGGTAGAATCAACGGGTAACTGTATAAAACCACATCTTAATCAAATGTGGGAGGCATGCGAACTATTTACCTCTACTTTTAGAAAGTAAGATAAGTCTATAGACTGTAAAAATAATGGACGTGGCATCTGAGATGCCACCCGTAGACTTGTGGCCCACCGTTTTTGAAGCCTTGAGTTTGGTGGTACGGATGTCGCCAATTGCCAATGTTGTGAATGGTTGAAATGCCGCTGCGCTAAGCTAAACCTTAAAAAAGGAAAGTTTCCAAATTTCAACCTTTCCCAAGTGAATCATCCCGTCACCCATTACAGGCAGGTAAATGCAGACCCCCGGGTGCTGGCACCATTTATTTGGATGTACAACAGGTCGTACACGGAAAATCAGCAAACTTTCACTGCTAACGCTAGCGAGCTAGCTTGGTTGTTATTCAATTACATTTTATTTAGAGTATCAAATCATAACAAGAGTTATCTCGAGACACTTTAAAGATTGAGTAGGTTTAGACGACACTCTATAATTTACAAAGTCTTAACAATTCAAGTAATTCCCCCAAGAGCAAGCAACTAGTGCGAGAACAAAGTCCTTTTTAGGGAGAAACCTGGGACGGTGCCTTGCTCAAGAGCACCTGGCAGAGCCCAGGAGGTGAACTGGCATCTCTCCAGCTACCAGTCCACACTCCGTACTTTGGTCCGCACGGGGTCTTAGACCAGCAACCCTACGCTTCCCAACCCAACTCCCTACGGGCTGAGCTACTGCCGTCCCAAATTTAATACTATGAGTAAAATTGAATTGAAATCAAGTGAGAAGTAGGGTAATTTCCCCATAGACTTCTATTGAAACCACCATTGGAGTCGCCCCCTGCTGGAAATTAAATAGAATGCAGCTTTGAGGCACTTCTACATTGGCTTCACTTTTCGTACCTGAAAGCTTTGTCCATTATTATTACAGTCTAAGGTTAAGTCACATGCACACATTGTACAGTACCTGAGTCCTTCACAAGTCTTAGTGCTTCACTTTCAGAGAAAGAGGACATGTAAGTTGCGGGGGCCTTGGCTGCTTGTTCAAAGCTTTTAAAGGGAACACTGCGGGCGTAGACGACCAGCGCTGACAGCTCCGGACTCAGCTTAGACACACCTGGCTGAGAAGACACACACACAGGAGCCCAGCACATTACACCATGAGTTGGTGAGAGTCGCTGCTGTGTGGACAAAGGTGAGCTGACCCACCTTCTGGTCTTCTTTCTTACTGCCGGGTCTGCCTTCAGCGCTGCTGACCTCCTCGTCTGAGCAGCTGAGGTCTGAAGAGCTGGACGAGCACTCCTCCACCACGTGCATTTTCTTCCCCTTCACCAGGATTTTACCCTTAAGATCCTGCACACAAAACCAACACATTCCACACACACATTAACAGTTCGTTGGAAAATTATACTAATCTTTAAACTATTTTGGAATGATTAAAAATACCACAAGAGCTACAGCCACTGACTGCTCTGATCTCCACTTTTACTACACTAATATGACTACTATCACTACTACTGCTTACATTATTAAATGTCCCATATTGTAAGAAGTGAGTATTAAAAAGCAGGTCGAGGTTAGGTTTCAAAATCCTCAATCCACAGAGAAATGCACAAAGTTCGAAACTGTGCCTTTAAACAAGCCGTCAGGACTTCTGTACGCTGTGATATCACAACTATACTTTACAGTATGTAGGTAGAAAGTGCAGCTACAGTGCCGTTACAGTCATTCCCCAGTTACAGTGACGGTGCATAGAGCGCAGATGAGGAGGACCCGGAAACAGTGACCAATTAGAGCAGACCGGGCTTCGTCAGGAGGGGGGCTTAAAGAGATAAGCGCTATAAAGGGGTGATTCAGATAGAGGTGAATACAGGTATTTTCAGACAGACAGTATGCTAAAAAATAACATGTTTTGTTAACATTGAAGCAAAGATGTTCAAGTAGAAACCCAGAATACAAGTATCAACCTGAAAATAAGTAGAATGTGGGACCTTTAAGACCACTATAAAAGGACATTTACTGAAGTACTGGACCTGGACCATAGCACGCCCCTAAGCACTGCACTGCTAAGACTAACCCACAAGTACTAGGCTTCAATGGTATTTACCTTAACCTCCTAACCCTTTACCAAGCTCTGTGTTTATGTAGTAGTTACCCAAGCCTTCACCACCCCTATGATTCATATAAGACCCAGACACTCCCTCCTGCCTGCCCTTTCCATTACTACCCCCGCCCACATACTCACCTACTCCCTATATCCCTAATCTGCCTGGCAGTACATTCACACTTTGCCAGATTGTCATTGTTGAGTTGTTGTGTTATGATTTTGGTTTTTATCCTGTTTCTTTGTTCGGTTTTCTATTATTTCTCCGTGTTTCCTCCCTGGTCTTTTGTTGTTGTTCCTGTCTTGTGTTCCCCTGTGAGTGTCTGTATGTTCAATTTCCTGTTTTATTTTGAAGTCTGGGTCTCGGTCTCATCTTGTCTTGTAACCTGCATCTCGTTATCTCGTTACCCTGTGTATTCAGTGTCTGTGCTCCCCTCGTCTATTGTCAGATCGTTTTGTGTATTGCTGTGTGTGTTCCTGATGGAGTTTTATATGTTTGTTCCTGTGGCCGGTTGTTCCCTGCCTATGTACTCTATTTTTATCTTTCTTATTCCCCTGGACCTTTCTTAGATATTTTGACTTCATTTTTGCCATTTGGATTCATGTGTTGGTTGGACTCCTGCATTTGGGTCGCCTCGCACTCACACTTGTGACACTTTTATCATGACTGCTTGTAATATGATAATGTATGACAATGGATGGATACAAAAAAACAGTAGCCTACTGTTTTTCCATTGTAAAATCCTCAAGGAAATTAGAATAAAATCATCAGCGTAATTGCAATCACCGATTGAGGTGCCTCCAGGGAGTGGGATTACTGCAGAGGCGGGAAGTAATGTAATACAAATTTGTTCGTTCATGTTTATTGTCCCCACGGGGAAATTATGTTGATACTTTGTTACTTTATTCAAGTAGACTTTTCAGATATTTTTACTTTTACTTCTTATATTTTATCACAAATATCGGTACTTTCTACTCCTTACATTTTACAAAATTGGCTCGTTACTTTAGTTTTGTACAAGAGGTCGTCTATCAGGAGTGATTGTGAGTGCATTTCGGAGAATACCTCGGAAACATGCCTCACACCGCGAGCGGGCGTGCACGCCACACAAAGAAACAAGTGGGAGAAAAAAAAATAGACTGGCTGTCTAGAGGATAATCAGCTGAGAGTGTGTGTGTGTGTGTGTGTGTGTGTATGTGTGTGTGTGTGTGTGTGTGTGTGTGTGTGTGTGTGTGTGCGCTCTTTGACAACTGTAAGTCGTGTAACTGATGTCAGTTCATTTAAGTCATACGGGTCTATAGTTCTGGCAAATTTAATGGTAAGTTACCTAGTGGTGTTGTTTGTGTTCTTCACGTGTTACCTAGGTTACACCTGAGTGTTGATTCATAATGGTGACTGTTGAACGCCCTCGCTCCCGTTTGTATTTTAGGTGCATTATTTACATGCTACAGAACACTGCCTTAAGATAATGTAATTAATAGTGGGTTTATTGTTAATATTTACTAGCATATATATCATTCTTATGCATTGTGTATGGTAGCCTTTACAATGTTATTTCTTTCTTTAATTACCACACAAACCGCCATAGCTGAGCTACCCCCCCCCATGTTTATACTGATGCTTGATTGTAATAAAAATCAACAGAGAGAAGTTGTCTCTGTCTGGGTTTTAACAGACACACCTGCGGCCAAGTTGGAAACCAGAATCAGCTTTAAATCCATTCCTAATCTAGTTTCAAATCATTTCACTGGCGTTCCTGTTATTTTTGCATCGTTAATACCAAATTTAATCTAATAGGATTGTAATATACAGATTTATCACAGAATCACAATTGAATTCATATCTTGCTGCTCAGTCAGAATCTTATTAACCTGGAGTCCCAGTCTCTGTCACAATAATCATAAATGGGATTTTAGGCCTGTTGGCAGACATCCATTTAAAATATAGCCAATGGCATATACAGAGCCTTTTTTAATGTCCACTGAGTGCATGCGCAGACCCTGATTATTTGGAAATGTCGAATAATTGGGACACAGAAGATCAGAGAACCCAGAACCCATCCTTGCATAGGACTCTGACTGAGAGCCAGTCAATGGCTATTTTCTAACGTCATCCACATTCAACTGAAAAGTAGCAACCACACTCCAAATATCTAGCTGCATATCTTTTCAGGCAACTGCAAAACTGTGTGGCTCCAGTGCATGCAGGCTACTAATTCTACTTGATAGGTTGAATATTCCTTCTAAATGTATCCAAATGTATTTTCATATTTTTCTCTAAAGTATCGTACATCATGAATGAGAGGGACCTGTCTTCTGGAAACTGAAGGTTACAAGTCAGGGGCCCTGTGGTTGAGAAATGGTCAAGATCTAGATGTGAAGGGGGTCAAATCATAACAGGATGGGGCCCTAAAAGAGTTGCTGTCATTGAGTGACAATAACACACTTTGGATGTACTCGGGGACCAGAGTCGCAGAGGCCCACAAGAGAAGTGGTGTCTGTCTGATGATGATGATGAGAATCTCCTGAGTGTATGGGTGATGTTAGGAAGGAGTGGGTCCAGAAGGGACCTAAAGACTATAAAGGAGGGGTTGATTTTACATTCAATGAGAATCTTGGAGCAGTGCATCTGATTGCATGTCAACTATTCTAAAGTCATGGGATTTGTCATTTATGAGTCTCACTCCACATCACTACTATGTCTCATTCAAAGACACTATTCGTTGCAATAATATAGTTGTTCCAACGAGGATAGAACTTGAATGCGTCTCCTAACCTCTGGTGAAGGCAGGCTGTTAGGATCCAGATCATTGAGGGGTTTGGTGAGGAGTTTGTCTCCCAGGATGGATCGCAGGTGTCGCGCCATCACTGTCTGCTGCTCCACGGAGCAGTGGTTCTCCAGGGACAGGATCAGAGGGAAAGGAGATGCCTGGGAGAGAGGGATGATGGTGCAAAGTCAGTGAGAAAAGGCTTTCATTTGCCCACAGAAATTAATTTGGAAAGCATGTGTCTAAACTTTTAATACTCATCTGGACAGTAAAATTCAGAATTTGACCATGGGCCATACTCACTTTAAAAGCATATTCGTTGATCGTCTCGATGACTTCGACAAAGAGCACTTTGGAGGTGAGTGTGTGACCGTGATAGATGACTGGCTCTCCTTTATCTCCATCCCAACAGTCCAGCTCCACACAGCGGCAGCCATGATTCAGCGCTCTAAGAGCAAAGTCATCGTTAGGAATCTCTGAAACAGAGGTGACACAGTGAGTTTGTGACTAGCATTCTGTTGCCAGCTATCGGAAATTACAACAACATCCAGAGACCAGCTGTCAAATGCAACAAGGTCTAATTGGCATCTTTTACATATTTAATGAAGGATTTTGTATTTTTGTCTCATGTCACTCCCTTTGTGAGCCCCTTTCAACTCTCACAGTTGGAAAACCTTTATTCTAAAGGGACGCTTCTGAATCAGATCAGTCCACAACAGCTGACTTCTTGCACAGCAAAAGAGCAGCAGTCCTAGTCCGAGCTCCTTCCAGACGTCTAAGACCAGGCACCCTTCAAAGGAAACTCATTTTCTATCCATGAGTCCAGTACAATGCCTGCATCAATCCACCTGTCCAGTTCCACTCCCAACTCGGGCTGATGTGCTGATCCTGATCACAGCCACTTCACACTCAGCTGCAAACTGTCCCAGTGACAGACGCAGACACCGGAGGTCATGGGTCGATGAGGCCAGCAGAACCACATCCTCTGCAAAGAGCAGAGATGCAATCCTAAAGCCACCACACCTAACCCGCATTGCTCTTCCACTGGTTCAACCAGAGCTTCCAGAACCTTGCATGAGTTTTCCTAGGCAAGCGGACACCCCTAGACTTAGACGTCTCTTTATTACTCCTTTTACTCCAGCAGCAGTTTTCAGCAAGAAGAATACAGTATTTTGAGAAAAAGACAGTACAAAGATAACAATAATAACAGTAATATTATTAATAATAATAACAATTAAAACCTTTGGGTATAAAAAAGACATTTACCATAAATTATCAGTCAAGTGTCAGTTTTGAGTCAAGTGTTCAAGTGTCCAAGTATTTATGTGAGTCCAGGTGTGTGTGTGTGTGTGTGTATGTACTGTCCTCTTTACCATATTTGTAACTAACGCAAATCCACTGGTCTCCTTATTTTAAATGGTTCCCACCACTGTCTGTCTGCTAGAACACACTGTTCCCAAGCCCCACAAGTCATTGAAGAGGCATGGCACTCAAGACAGCCCAACAGTATGCATCTCAGGGCAAACATCTTCCCCCCCTAGCGCATTGCCTCTGTGGAGTTTATATAATTGCATGAGTGATCTCTCCCAGGGAAACTGTCCTCCAACGCTGCCACCTCAACAGTGAGATGGTCGGTCAGGTCTAGGAGTTCCTTAAAGTGTACCTACAGTGTTTTTACATTAAACTTTCAGTCAGGGTCAGCAGGTGTCCACCATACTGACAACCCCCCCGGCTGCTTCAAGGGACCCTGGGCTCTATCAGGGGGACAATTCAGAGCAGCCCCACTCATAGTTTACCTGGACATAGCATGTCCATTGTTTTACTTTTGATAGACTTTCCGTTGCAATATATTGTTATACAGCACATGTCTGCGATGGTAAGACTGATAACGAATCTCATGCGACTGAAAGATCAAGGGAGTCTTCATGTATCCAATAGGACCCTATTAAGTAGAACAAAAGAAAGGATGACTTAGCGATCTCATCTGTTTTAGCTGCTGATTAATTTGCTTTACCAGGCCCAGAAGGCTACATGGCAAAATATAGTAAATTGGCACTTAAAGTCAGTGCATATGTACAGGTATGTGTACGAAATGCAAATTGATTGAGTTTTCATTCAAATCTTTTGTGAAAATAATTTAAACTGAATTGAGGATTGCATTGTTACTTTGCATATCATCGCTGTTGGGCAGAATCCCTGTATTCTATATTTCGTCTTTTTTTTATATATATATATCATTGCCATTGGTCACTTTTTATGTCTGTTGTTTTCAAAATATTTAATCAGTGAGGGAATTTCATCTGATTTTGTCAAAGGTTTTGGACTTACTGTGCATGGTGCATTCACCCTACAGCAAAATGTATATTCAAATTGTATTGCAAAATTGCAAATTGGATTGACATTAGAATAAAGAGACCAAAAAAACGTCCATATACTCTATGTGGGTGTCCTACCGGATGTATGGCTCTGTGCTGCTGGCCCCAGTCAGCTGGTCCTTAGTGAGGTAGGTGTTGTGGGAGGAGGAGATGAAGTAGTGTGCCAGTGGGTGCTTCATGTCTTGGTAAACCCTAGCATGTTCCGGGTTCAACACACAGTTCTCCTTAGACAGCATGTACATGGTGAAACCATTGGGGGTCATGAACTGGTTCTTCTGGGCTGTACTGGGCAAAATGCACAAACACATATCATTAAAGTAGCGGAATTATCATATAGCGAGCAAACTGGCATTCAGAGTGCAGCTTGTTGTGAATTCCATGAAATATTTAACAATTTTAGTGCTATCATTTGTCTTTTGGTCATACATAACTGATGTGATTTTGAATTTTTCCAAAACACAGGACTTTCACCCAGGAGAGTGGGGTCCAAGTCCTCTGTGTGTCCTTAAACGTCCCGTTATTGCCGCGTGTCAGGAAAGTCACTTTCTTCTTTAACGGTCCCGTTATTCACGTAAACCCACCCAGGACCTTTCCCTAAACCCAACCGTCCCGTTCTTTCCCTAAACCTAACGGCATCAAAACAGACGCCAACAGTCCTGACCAAGCGCATTTAGACGCGTCAAACGTGTTATATGAAGCTAAAGAAGACAACCAAGCGTGTTATATGACACTAAAGGAGACAACCAAGCGTGTTATATGACGTTAAAGGAGACGACCAAGCGCGTGTTAAACGTCGCTAAAGGAGACGACCAAGCGTGTAACTGGACGCTAAAGGAGACAGCCAAGCGTGTTATATGACGCTAAAGGAGAGGACCAAGCGTGTTATATGATGCTAAAAGAGACGACCAAGCGTGTTATATGACGCTAAAGGAGACGACCAAGCGTGTGTTATATGACGCAAAAGGAGACGACCAAGCGCGTGTTATATGACGCCAAAGGAGACGACCAAGCGTGTTATATGACGCTAAAGGAGACGACCAAGCGCGTGTTATATGACGCCAAAGGAGACAACCAAGCGCGTGTTATATGACGCCAAAGGAGACAACCAAGCGCGTGTTATATGACGCCAAAGGAGATGACCAAGCGTGTGTTATATAACGTTAAAGGAGACGGCCAAGCGTGTTATATGACGCTAAAGGAGACGACCAAGCTTGTTTTAAGACGCTAAAAGAGACAACCAAGCGTGTTATATAATGCTAAAGGAGACAACCAAGCGTGTCACCTGACGCTAAAGGAGACGACCAAGCGTGTTATATAACGCTAAAGGAGACAACCAAGCATCTATTACGAGATGGGAGTGAGAATATGTTGCAAGGACTCTAAACCTTCATATTTGAGTTTAATTGTAAGTACATTACCAGCAGTTACAACATTAAAAAAATATATATAAAGGAAATAATTATGCGCAGCAGTTCCATAACTCAACTTTTGTGGTTCTCTAGGCTTCATTAGACTCTTAAAGGCAAGACATTTCTGATTCCGGTTTTAAACATTATAGCCAAACCATCTATCTTTTTTGGCAACCTGACTTGTTTAAATCCAATATTCCCTTTACTTTTAGCTCTATTATGGTCTATATTAACTCTTGAGAAAAGATGGCGAGCTGCTGGCTGCTCTGTGTTGAACATATAGTTGGTAACTTTACTGGTCTGCCATTTGGTGCTGGGCGAGTCGCGTCCCCCTTTTCCTGAACACCAGATAAATGTTGGTACTTAGCACCGTACCCCACTCGTTAAGTTCATAGGTGAGGATCAGGCTTTGGGCGTGGGTGACTGAAGCGTCCTCCCCTTGGTCCTTCAAGAATTCCCTCAGGTCCACAGTGGAAAGTACACAGCCATTGGCAGAGTAGCGGATAAACACAGCATCCAGCTCTGGTCTCCGTAACAACTCCCTGCAGAACACTTCGATCTCTCCGTGGTCCAGACGGCCGTCGGCTGACTGGTCACATTTCTATCACAGAGACAGAGACACAGATGATCAATCTGTGTTTCATAATTTAAGCTGGTCTCATTTCATCCAACAATACAGTCATCGGAGGCCTGTCATTAGTCAAGTCGACTTTCAATTACTGATTACAAATCAGAGAGGAGATTCCAGGATTTTCAGGTGGGGTGGCACAGGGGGGGATCCATAATCAGTCATGGGGGGTTGGGGCATTTTTATCAAAATACAGCACAGAAAACTTGCGTAGAAATATAGTAAATATTGAATAGGATAAAACACACAATATAATTCTGCTAAATAAAAATAAAAAATCGCATTCATTATTAGTTTTCCTTGTTTTCATTTTAGACAAATTGTATATCCAAATCCAATGGTTCAGACTGATTCTATAGTATCAGAATTTTGGGTAGTTGTCATGGAAACATTAATGGGTCATGTGACAAGGGTTGGGTGGAATATTGGCAGAACACGCAGCCAAGTGACAGTACTCTGATCTAATGGAAGTCACAATTGTCCGATTGACAGCACTCTAGCCCAATGGAATGGGGGGGGTGGTACCATCCCCGTTACCTGGAAGAGGCTACGGGCGTACTGCTCATTCAGGTCAATGTTGATCATCTGCAGCAGTGTCTGGACTTCGTCATAACTCATCTTATCATCGTGGTTCTGGTCGGCCCGACTCAGGTAAGCATGAATCCAGGTGACACACAGACATAGTCAAGGAAACAGCAAGAGCAGACAATGGACAGTGTTTGGTGGTGTTTTACCAATTTGGAGTTTTGTAGCACAGCAGTAATACTTTATCATAATTACTCTACATGTGACACTTTGTGTCGGTATTGTGTTTTGTTTTTGGGAATGTTTCCTTCAATGAAAAAAGTGAAGGATGGCAGAAGTAGCAACATATATTTTCTGTAGATACTTGTTACAGTGCGGGCATTTTGGTTCGGGATTCTAAAAGGTCTTTGAAGGGGGTTTATGGGGCCTGCAACTGTAATTATCTAAAAATGTATACAAATGTATTAGACTTATAATTGCATAACGGTAGATGATGTATGACTATTCTTGTCATATTGCCAAGAATACATCTCTGCATGCACAGTGCAGACAGTTCCCACTCAATGTAACTTAACATTTCTCCGCTCTTGTCTTAAATGGATGACATAGCGCTGCGATGCAATTACAATTAGTTAGCAGCTAGCAGACATTTAGCTGGCAGCTTTATCCCAACAAAACACCACAGTGAAATTCAGCCTGCATGCATGTTAAAAAAGCAAATATTCCACTCCCAAAATTTAAAATCAAATACCTACCAATGAAACGAATATTTGAATATTCGGATCCAGCACTAGTATCCACACTGACAGACTTAAAAAATCAGTATAATCAACTTCCTTTTCTGGAAGATTAAAATGAAATGCAAATATTAGGCCCTAACAAAAATTCCAAATGTACAGAAATTGGGATATTGGTCCAGTTTCTCCTTCTGGGTCATGTTTTCCACCCGTTCCTGCAGGGTTCGGATGCCGCGGGCCCAATGCTGAGCCTCCTCCTGGCTCTGGCAGAGGAGATCCAGGCTCTTGCGAGGACCTTTGAAGACCACCGTCAAACACCGTTGCTCGGGTACTGAGCCGACCATCTGCCGCAGCGTCTCTGACTGGCACCCCTCCCGAACACACTCCACTTCCATGACAGAGACTGAGGATGTGTGAGGGAAACAGACAGAAAGAGGTAGAGATATATAGGTATAAATAGGTGAAAAGAATTATTATCTATCGTGTTATCAAGTGATATTCTTGACATTGTACTTACATTTTAATAAATACTATTTGAATACTATTTAACCCTCATGTTGTCCTCGGGTCAAATTGACCCGTTTTCCTATATCAATGTTCATTTTAACTACCCAAAATAACACGATTGTTTCCACACAACGCTCTTTGGCAAGTACAAATCTCTACTTTCATTAATTTTGGGGTGTCTTATTCAATTTTACAGCATTTGTAAATTAAATTGAAGTGGTTTTGAAATAGCATTGAGTAAAAGTTGACATATTCCAGTCTGTGATTATCCATCAACATGATGTACATTCCTTTAATTTTAGTCTAAATAATTCCTCATTTCTGCTTTTCTAACTCAAACATTAGGTATAATTTTCTATGAATTAGGTTTTTTGACCATAAAAATCCATAAATAACTGCAAAACTAAAGTTATTAAGTCAGTGTTATGTAGTGTTGTAAGGTCAAAAACAGTCAAAAACATAGAAAAAAAGCGTCAAATGTGTTCAAAAAAAGGAAAAATGTAAGAAAAAGTAAAAGAAACATCGATAAAAAGCATCAACAAAAATGTTGATTTTAAATTTTTTTCCCAACTTTCTTTGAATTGTATTTTTATCTTTTTAATATTTGTGCTTGACCTTCCTTCCAAGGGTCTTGCTAGTCCGCACAGCATTCTGGGATGGGAGAAAAACATGCTCTGATTTATTGGCATTTCTTTAAACCAATCACAATCGTCTTTGGCTAAGCGCCGGACGGAGCCACGGTGCCGCTGCTAAATAGTCTCAGGAAGGAAGTTGTTTTGGTGGAACGTGTGTACGTTCAAAAGTTGTTTGAGTTGTGCGAGGGAAGACTCCGATTGGACAGATAGTCTAGCTAGCTGTCTGGATTTACCCTGCAGAGATCTGAGGACCAGGTAACCATAGTCCTCAGATTGGACAGATAGTCTAGCTAGCTGTCTGGATTTACCCTGCAGAGATAGCTAAGCAGTTAAGCTAAGCTAGCTAAATTGCCCACCAGTTGCAACCTGAAGTGGATGAGAATGTCAGATTGCCAGTTTTGGAAAGTTTCAAAAATTCAGTTGTTCTGACGGAATATACTTTTTCATACTTTCATACATCCACACCCACTCCATGCAGGGATTGGCCAGCAGAGTGCAGGAGAGAAAGAAAAGTGTGGCTGTTTGGAACAGCTTAAACACTTTACCCTTCTGACCTAAAGTAGTTTTTATTGTAGGCTAACAGGAGGAATAGTGAGAGAAAGGAGAACCTTTGTCTCGCTACAGTGCCTCTTCATGCTCGAATTACACAATCACAGCTGAGGCTTTTGATCTTTCTCTTTGTGACATTCCCTTACAAACTCACAATTTGTAACACACATTCACAGCCTACAGACAGTTCCCATCTCTCATTCTCTGCATCTTCAATAAACATTACTGTAGTAGTACTAGTAATATACAATTTAAGACAAATAATAACATTATATATCAATTTTACTTATTTTGCACATGAACTGTACATCTACACTCAAAAAGCGCACAACAACTCCCTTGACTCTTTCATGCTATTATTCTCTACTTAGGCCTCTGTGTAGTGTCTTTTTAAGGCGGTCATTCATTCTGAGTCACTTAAATACACAGAGATTGAAACACGAAGGCACGTCAGCAAAAACACACACAACAATATATTCATTTAATTATTTTTGTGGGGCTTATCTTGCGTATCGCTTGCTTATCGTGGCTTATCAGGTTGCAATTCCACAGACGTTCCAGTTTTTCTGGGTATCTATGTACGACTATTATTTGTCACACAGTACAAAAATAATGCAAGGTAAGTGAATAAGTGACGTGAAATGAAATGAAATTGAATATGTAATTAAATAATATAGCAACTAAGTCCCCATAGTATAGATGATATTGAGTTTAACCATATTATACTGTATATAAGTACTCAGAATGGAAAAAAATAAATACAGAAAATAAAAATATACCTAGAGCAATGGTGAGTGGTGAGTAGTGGTGGTGCAGGTGTTGTAGAGAAAGACAAAAAAAGAAAGAAAATCTACGTTAAAGTAGTTTTTTTATGTTCTTTTTCCCATTATAACTGACTGTCAAACTGGATGATAAAAGAAAGTTCTGTGGCGTTCAATGTCTGTTTGTTCAAGAGTTTAACCTGATCCAGACCGACAACAAATCACAACCATACATGGATGGGAGAATACTGTTGTTAAAACATAATAAAATATATGACACACTGGTATTGGATCAGTAGTCGGTATCGGCCAATATGCAAGTTCAGGTAAAAATGGTATTGAATCATCTCTACATTCAAGAATGCTGAAAAACCAGCTTGAACTGGATGTTATGTGTGTGATTTTATGTGTGGATATTATATTATGTGAGACAGTGGCCACACTCATGACAGTGCTGCACTGATTTAAATTCTTACTCAACTTGGACACAAACAACTTCAGGGGAGAGGTACGCTGTTTTTCCACACACACAAACCAAGGTTTTCCCCAAGTATTTATTCTCAAACCTTTTTTGTTTGTTCACCCGGCACACCCTAACGCTCATTTCCATATGCTTGGGTTCATTTATGTAGCCTACTTTAAACCCTCATGTTGTCCTTGGGTCAAATTTGACCCGTTTTCAGTTAATTGTTGTTGTTTTTTTCATGGACAATTAGCCGTCGAAGTAAGCGTTACATTAAAAATTTTAAAAACTTAAGAAAAAAAACACCAAAAACACTTTGTTAAAAGCAACCACAACATTGAAAAAGTGAGAAAAATGTTGGAAAAAGCGATAATAATGTTGAAAAAAAGTGACCAAAAAAGATTTTTGTTTTATGGTTGGCGGGAAGAAAACGCAAGGATATCAGAAATATGAAAAAAGTGACAAATGTTCAAAAAAAAACTACAAAAATGTAGAAAAAAAAAAAATGAACAAAAAGTCATTTTTTAAATTCTGTTTTGTTTTTTTTGTTTTTTTTAAATCGGAAAAAGTGACAATAAAAACATCAAAAACAGTGGAAAAAGTGACACATTTTGTTGACTAAAACAATAAAAAAAACGTCAAAAAAGACACAAAAGAATTGGAATAAAATTGACAAAAACATTGAGAAGCGTGTAGAAGAAGAACAACAAAAAAGTGGAAATTTTAACCCAAGAAAACACAAAGATGCAGGTTGAAGGGGAAGACAACACAAGGGTTAACAATCACATCTCCCTCTAATGGATTTGAATAAACCAAATGAAGTATAACTATTGACTTAACGTCTATTTGCCTGTGGTTTGGACCAGAAACTACACACAGCCTGAGAGAAAAGCCTTGTGCACTGTGTTTACCTGACACACACAGCAGAGAGAGAGAGAGAGAGAGAGAGAGAGGGGGGGGGGGAAATTCTGCACTGCTGTTCCTAAGGAACGTGTTCGGATAGTATGCAGCACATACACAATGATCTCTGCAACTCTAATAAAAGAGTCTTTGCTCCCCCAACATTTTTAACGGTTCAGTTCTAGATGTCCTAGATGTCCATCAGGCTTCAAACATTTCCACAAGCATCCCATTATAAGCAGAGATGGGAAGTACAAATACTTTGTTACTGTACTTAAGTAGATTTTTCGGGACAACTTTTTAATTTTATTCCTTACATTTTAACACGAAAATCTGTACTCTCTACTCCTTACATTTTACTAAATTGTTTTAGGCGTTTTGGCAGACATCCATTTAAAATGTAGCCAATTACATATAAATATAAATGTCATATAAATGTTCTTTAGCGTGCTCTCTAGTAACATCTGTCTGGTCCAGGTAGCTTTGTCATTCGCAAGGCTACTTATACTTTAAGTAAATTTCCAAGCTTGTATTTTGTTACTTTTACTTGAGTAAAGAAGTTAAATCAGTACTTCTACTTTTACCAGAGTATTTTTAACAACAGTAGCTGTACTTCTACTTAAGTATGGGAAGTGAGTACTTTTGCCATCTCTGATTATATGCATAACCAGTGGTGGTAGGTGTATTAGTATTGTACTAAAGTTAATTAGTTAGTGTTACGTAGTGTTAAACGTAAAAAAAAAGTGACAAACATTGAAAAAAGCTTCAAAAGTGTTGAAAAAAGGGACAAAAGCGTAAGAAAAAGTTAAAAGCGTCAACAAAAGTGTTGATTTTCAATTTTGACGAGAAGACAATACAAGGGTTAAAGTGGCTATATATATATATATATATACATACAGTATATAAACAGTAAATAGATTAAATACACTGTATATATACTGTATATGTATATGGTTGATTCTATCTCTGACTGTTGTTTGTGCATATGCACCAAACAAGAGTTCGGAGCATTCAGCCTTCTTGGAGACCTCGAATGGAGTCCTGTATGGGGCCCCTTGTAGGGGACTCTATAGTTCTGCTGGGGGACTTCAACGCACACGTGGGTGATGATGGAGATACTTGGAGAGGCGTGATTGGCAGGAACACATAAGCAGTGCTTGACATTTGAGCTGGGGGGACGGCAGCTGAGACCTGTCCAACCACTTGGGGGAACAAAGCATGAGCACATATGGATTTTAAATTACATTGTAACAATTTATGTAACAATTTGCCTTTATGAAATCCAAACTCTACGTATGGCGTAGCATGCAATAAACCAGAGTAAATCAGAGTGTCATCACCCATTTCCTTTCAAAGCCAGGCGCGTTTCTACCTTTGTGCTTTGCTATTACGATGGCCGATCTGTACCGTAATATATTTATATGTAATCTTTTGCATGTGTGTGTGCTGCTGTGCTGCCCTGTGTGTGTGCGTGCTGTGCATAAGCCTAGGTTCACTAATGCGCTGTTGAAATAACAAGGAAATGCTGCGTTATTGACTTTAGACCAGGTTTTAGTTGGTCAATGGTGCGATCACTTCCCGCTGCCTCAAGATAGCAATTTGCCCAGAATGCACCTGAACACACCTCCATATAAGACCAGCACGCCCATGGGCGCACAGATGGACGCATTTGCTATTTAAATAATGTTGGCACTGGACGGGAAATTATTTCATTTGGCGCTCCAACCACTGGTTTAATCTTGAATAATGCAGCTAATCATGTGTTTTTTTTACTTAAACTGTAAAATGCATGTTGTAAATAAATGTTGTGCTGTTAAGTTTCTAGTCGTTACCTCTTAAATGTGGACATAGTCATATAAAGTAGCATGAAATGGCAATACTTTGAAACTGAATACCTGGGTTGTAGCTAGTGGCTTTAAGGACTTGACATTCAGTACTTATTGTCATTGTTTTCTACATTAGTGCCACGTTCATGTCCAATGGGAGTTTCTGACCTGCAACTACAGTTTATTCAAGGCGTAGTTATGTCTGGGACTTGACGTATTGACAACTGGGAAACTACAATAATCTCAAATACTTAATGCTTTAAGGCTAAATGTTTGCCAAATTAAGTGTCACTTCTGAACCTATCCCCTTGTCAAGAGTTTTTAAAAGGATTAGAAACAAAAAAACAGTTTTTGTTAATACTCAGTCTCTCCAGAAAAACCCTAACCCTATGTCACTGATTAAATACAGAAGATTCAGATAGAAGTTATAAAAGAGACATATATAGGTAATGATCCAAGGTTTCATGAGATGCAAGACACAGACACACAAACACACACATGCATACACTAACGCACGCACACATGCAGGCAGGCAGACACACACACACACACCCACACACAGGGTATAACTCTGGTTAAGGAGTGGGAGGAACATGCAACAGAGGGTCTGGGGGTCTTCTACGAAAACATTTTTTCATTTGAATCCCATTCCCAAACACACACACACACACACACACACACACACACAGGGCCACATCACATGCACATATACTCTTGTGGTAATTAAAGACCTTGTAGTGTATTTAGGAGGCTAACGTAGTGCTTGAGTTGGGTGGTAACAGTATAGCACCAAACCACAGGATCCAGGGCAGACTCCCACCATATAATGTCCTATAATCTTATTGTTTGAAGTATGGCGGGGTCGGCCGCCCTTACAGGCCGAAAATAGTTGAGCTCTGTAATCAAGGCACCGTGTGTGACCCTCAGATAGTGGAAAAGAGAGGGAGTAGCTTTGTGAGCAAATCTATGTCTGTACAGAGTAGTAAGTAGCATTTACAGTGAACAAAAATAGATACTGTATATCCATGTTTCACCTTACACGCCCAGTCAGAGCACCGAGCTGCTTGGTACTAATCACCACTTTGAGATGTTTCTCAACCCTATGTTCGTTCGGTCATGTCGATCGTCCCCATGGGGAAATTATGTAGCAGCAGAAATCCCATCACATGGTATTTAAACATTTTTAAAAATAAAGAAATAAAACCAAAGCCACCTTGTTACCATACAGGATCTGCATTTTTAAGGAGTTTGATAGCCTGTGGAACAAAAGAGAGGTTGGATCTGTTTTTTGAAAACAGAGGACACTCAGGTCATTGTCCTGAGGGTAGCAGGTCAAATGAGGAGGAAAGGGGGTGCTTCTGATTACCCACAATGCTGTTTGCCTTTCTTAGTATTCCGTTTTTCTATATACTTTTCATACTTGGAAATGGAATACTTGATGGTTTACTGGACGTTGTTTTTATTATTTTTCTAATGTACTTTTTCTGTGCTTCAGTGGCGTTGCCATACCAACAGATGATACCAAAGGAGAGTCAGCTTTCAACAAAAGCACAATAAAATGTTTGAAGTATACTGCTGCTGATATTAAAGGACAACGGTTTCCTTAGAAAGAACATTCTTTGTTAGGATTTAGCATTTAATCTGTCAGTCCAACTGTCACATTTAGGTTTGTGATTGAGTACCATGCCAAGGTACTTATACTCGGCGACAGTATCTAAGGGCGCCCCTTGTATAAAAGTGGGTTTAGCGGACTGTGCTTTCCTAAAATCAATTGACATATGCTTTGTTTTGGAGGTATTTAAGATAAGGTTTGACTTCTCAAACCAGTCAAACAACTCAAGAACTGGCCCATGCTCCTCTTCCTGGTCATATAGGAGACTAAACAGGGCGGTATCATCTGCATATACAGTAAAGGACCTGTTGGGAAAAGTGCTGATGCAAGAGTTTGTATACAGGATGAACATCAGAGAAGGTAAAACACATCTCTGTGGTCATTTCATCAGAGAGTGACGTACCAACTCTGACTCGCTGTATTCTACTGCTAAAAAACTCAACAATCCATGAGACAACATCATCTTCAAGTAAAACTTATTCTGTTTAAATATTCGCTAAAATACTGGACTTGATAGTATTAAAAGCAGAAAAAAAAGCCTTTGGCTTCTCTAAATCAACGTGCAGAAGATGCACTACAATACTTTTATACTATCAGTATTTATTTATGCCGCAGGAGACTGAATAAGGCATAGACTATTTGAGTCTTACTTAATGTCCAGTTACTTTATTTTACTGTAAGAACGGTACTTCTTTGTTTGACACTTGTTTATGCTACTTGTACACTTATCTATCTCTGCTCTTGTCTTTGCTGTTGCAAACTGCAATTTCCCCCCCGGGACAAATCAGGGTTTTCTTAACTTATGCATTAGAGCTGCAACAGCATCTTCAACTTCTCTGGATGCTTGATACGCAAATTGCATCGGGTCTAGAAGATGCTGCGTATGACGATAATGTAGCTCTTAACTAGGCACTCAAAGCACTTCATTACCAGTGAAGTTAATGCAACAGGCCTGAAGCCATTAGCCTCTTTAGGCCTGGGGATGTTTGGCACTGGGACAAATGTGGATGTTTTCCAGAGAGTGGAGACTTTTTTCATGTTGAGAGAGGACTTAAAAATGTCCTCCGTGCAATATTTACGAACATCTCCTCCAATATAATCAGGGCCAGGGCTTTTTCCAATATTACAGCCTTTACATAATTGGAGTACTTCTGTCTATGCTTATGCCAAAAGGAATAGCAGTCAAGGTGAAAGCCTCAGCACTCATGTTGCTCTCAAAACAGCAGAAGAAGGAATTAAGTTGGTTTGCCATTTCCTTTTCCATCAGCATTCAGGGTAAAGGAGGGCTTTCCCCTACCCTTGTATGGAATACAGGTCATGTTTTAATATTCTTTCTAAGCCTCTCTGGAGATGCCAGAGAGGCTTCTAACTTCTGTTTATAGCTGAGCTGTATTTTCCATTTTATTTCTCTCTGTCTGTCCCTTCTTGCAGACTCATCCTGATTTTGGTAAGCTTTTTAAATTGCCAGATACCCAAGGTATCTTTGTGGGTATTTCAAAGTCTACGCAGAAACAGATATAATCTGACAGCCATGACTTGTGCATTAATACCCTGAGCATCAAATACTTCCTAGAGTGTACACTCAAAACATCTTTGCAAGGCTAAAATGCTATCATTAGTCCACATCTTAGCAGTCCTTACTTGAGGTTTTTCCCTCTCATATAGTCTCTTATAGACAGGGCGGAGATAGATCACATTGTGGTCAGATGCTCCCAGTGGAGGAAGCAGGGAGGCAGAATATGCATCCTTAACAGTTCCATTGCACATATCCAGAGTCTGGTTCTTCTTTGTGTGGCAGTCAACATACTGATAAAAAAGAGGACCTATTAAAATCTCCAAGAATGAATTTTGGAGCATCTGGAGAGAGAGACTCAAGTTTCTTTGAAGGTATTAAATATAGTTTCAGTGGATTTTTTAAAATCTGCTTTAGGGTGTATATAGACCACATTAAAAAAGATTTGACGAAACTCCCTTGGAAGATGGTAGGGTCGGAGAGAACATTTCTATGTTCTTGCTCCCTCAACATCACTGCCCCACATCACTCGTCTCTGATCTGAAGGCAGACCCTTTTTCCATACAGTCTCTCTGCTAGAGTTGTTTTTAAGATAGTTTGGTATTAACGCACCAACATCTAAAAAATTGTATGTAAGTGGTAAGTGATTACGCAGCTGTGGTGAAACTAACAAACAACGCCGCCAGTAGCATCGTGATCAAGTCCTTGGCTAGATTAGTTGTTTAAAATCACATAAAACAGGCTGATTATGCACCACAGGGCGAGATCCATGATTACTGCTATGTGTGGAAGATGGAGCGATAAAAACGATCACAATCACTCAGGTACACGTAAAAGAGAAAACAGCAACAAACAAATACCAGGGTGAAAACACCGTGCCCCCAATGTGAGTGGGTGTGGGTGGGGTAGCTTAGACAGTCATGTGTATGTGTGTACGTGTCAGATCACTGGAATTCTCCTTTAATGATAAATTCCTAAACTGGCACCTCATAGATATACAAAGTCTGCGCAAATCTTTCCCTTCTACAACTTGTCTTCCTCTGTTAATCTCTTGGTGTCGTGACAATGTCCACTTGTTATATGTAAAATGTCCTCCGTCTTGTACCCTGCACATAGTCCTTCTTTGGTCATATGTTTTTCAATCACGGATATTGCGGAGCCGACGGATAAAGGATTTTTAAGGCTGATACCTGAAGGTCAGGGGCCTCGACGGACCAGACCTAGTGCATTGAGTGATGTCAAATTCCTATGCATAAATAAATTGATTCTAATTTACATAAATAATGCGCAAGCACGCTGGCGCATACACACACACACACAAACACGCACGCCCATGCACGCACACACACACTTACAGGATTGTTGCTCCTTGGCCCAGCTGGAGGTTTTGTGGGACTGACACCACACTGTGACACCGTCTCCCATCAGCTTCAGAGTTCGTCTCTTCTGCCAGCGAGGCGAGCGGACCTTTACATGTGATGAAATGAATCCAGGAAATCTCATTGTTAGATGAGTGACAGTATACTGGAAGTTTCAACAGTGCACCTTTATCAGACCTGTTCCATAGACAGAGAGTTAGCAAAGCAAATGCTATTCGCTCTGACGGTTCCCACCCCTTGTTCTCTGGATTGACGTTCTTGCCCTTGGACTCCCGTCTTAGATGTCCCCCTGTCAGGAGTAACAGGTACAAGCACTCCATTTCCCTCTGAACCCTCATGTTGTCCTCGGGTCAAATTGACCCATTTTCCTGTTTCAATGTTCATTTTAACTACCCAAAATAACATGATTGATTCAACACAATGCTCTTTGGCAAGTACAAATCTCTACTTTCATTAATTTTGAGGTGTCTTAGTCAATTTTATAGCATTTGAAAAACATTGAAGTGGTTTCCAAATAGTATTGAGTAAAAGTTGACATATTCCAGTCTGTGATTATCCATCAACATACTGTACATTCCTTTAATTTTAGTCTAAATAATTCCTAATTTCTGCTTTTCTAACTCAAACGTTGGGTATAATTTCCAATAAATGAGGTTTATTGAGCATAAATTCCAAAAATAACTGTAAAACTGAAGTTAATAAGTTAGTGTTACGTTGTGTTGAAAACGTCAAAACGTTAAAAAAAAGGGACAAAAATGTAAAAAAAAGTTCATTTTCAATTTTGACGGAAAGACAACACTAGGGGTTAACTACGAGTCAGAGGAGGAGTCATAGTTGAACTCGGTGGCTACTTTAAATATTTCTTTATTTCTTGATAATGTTCAGGCTAACTCTATTTCCTGTTTGAACCCAATCACCCCTCGGGGACACTAAGTTGAAGTTGAAGTCAGTGACCGATCCCTATCAATGAACAACTACTAGTTTAGAATTAGTAATGCCTTTACCTTGACCATACTGGAGCCCTGCAACATCCGCTTCACATCTTCATCCTCTTGCACTGCTAGAAAGCAAGCAGACAAAAAGATGGTTGAAGAAAGACAGATATGATGTCATAAAAACATAACTTGATTGTTTACAGGACCCCAGTCACTACACTTCACATTAACCAACATCCCTAACAATACACATTTTTTTTTTCTTATGCAACAGTTGTTTTTTAACATATGTGTTGCTCTATTTACTATTTCATTTAAAAATGTTGAATATCTTTGCTTATGTTTGCACCATTCACCAAGGCAAATTCCACATATTTGTAACTTATCGTGGCAATAAACGCTTTTTTGATTCAGATTCAGAGGATGGCAGTGAGTATGCACAGGACAATGATAGCTCAGTAGCACTAAAGGAAGGCAGGGTAAAGAGAGAGAAGGGAGGATGAAAATAGAAGAGCAGAGCATGGTCAGAATTAGACGTTAGTGTATACATCAGTTGGACCACAGCGGCTCATGTGGGAGCTCTGTAATTCTGAGACGTCGGTGCTGAACCAGCAGTTGGGTGTGGCTAGGGATGAGAAGGTAGGGACACCCACGGAGACGTAAAGAAAGACAGAAGGACTTGATATTGCGAAGAGAAAAGTAGAGAGAAGATGAGGAGTGAGAGATGCTGATGAAGGGGAAACAGAGGAGAAGAATTCCATATGATATTCCCTTCAGCTGAATGTGTCTTAAAATCAGCCTGAGGAGATTTTGGGATACACTCATTTGCAAGCAATAGCCTATGTGAAGTGAACCAGTTTACTGTAAGTGCAGTAACGTCATGCACTTATAGTTTTCCTTAGGATTAGTTTAAATTATTTTTTCATCCACATTATACATTTGTTTCAAACATGTATTTAGTTAAAGATGACTCACAGGACACAATTAGTAACTTTTAGATGTCATTCTGTTGTATAACTATTTGTTATTGAGCTTAAAAGTGTTGGAGTCCACACCACGTAGGGACCCAGGAAGTCTGATGGCTTAAAGGGGGGGCGGGGGGGGGCAGCTTTATAGGGGAGGTGGCCTTATTGGACACTACCACTGCTTGTTATGTCCGGGGGGGACAGTTTATTCTCTCCTTAGACAGCTCGGGGTTTAGATTTATATTATCTTGAGTATTTTTGTTGAATTAAGGTTAATTAATTTACAGTAGTAGTTTTTTTTAGTAGGTGGTGCTGTTATTTGTAGTTTCTGTAGTAGTGTTATTGTTGGTCTCCCCCTGTGTGCCACATGTTGGCTGAATCCTGCCGTGGCCCGGTTTGAATCCAGCCTGCAGCCCTTTGCTGCACGTCACCCCCTATCTCTCTCTCCCCCTTACACGTATGATCACTACACACGTTAGATCTATCTAATAAAGGGATAAAAATAAATAAAAAAAATTTTTTTTTAAATTGACCCGTGACTTATATGGCCTTTTAACCCTTGTGTGGCTTCCTATCAACCAAGCAACTTATCTTTTATTTCAAAATTTAAAATTAAAAAAAAAAAATTCGTCACTTTTTGTCACAAATTTTAAATTTTTGTCACAAATTTCCGATGTTATTGTCTATGTTTTGGCACTTTTTGTTGTGACTTTTTTTCCTTTTTTTCCAAATGCTATAAAATTGAATGAAAGACCCAAATTTAATTGAAATAGAGAACTGATCATTTATTTTACTTGTAAAGAGTAATAGTTGCATATGCAGCCATCCACGTTATGTTTTTGGACAGTTTTATTGAAAGAAAACAGAATTTCTGAAACAGAATTTTTTTTTAAAGGGGTCAAATTTGATCCGAGGACCACAGGAGGGTTAATCTCTGCATTTTTGGGGTACGCCATTTCTCTAAATCCTGACAACCTTTAATTAGAAAATATCAAGATACTGCTATAGCCTATTAATGTTCTGAATAATATAAGCACATCCTCTCTTTTACTAATGATACTTTCCCTTTCATGCAAGATAGTTTGCGCCAGGTTGCCTTCAATCCTCAGTATTTTGCAACCCTGAAACCACCAACCCGACAGAATAATAATACCAAGTTAGAATTTATTATACCCCTCCCACCTGTGATTAAAATTGGTCTGAATTAAAAAGCGCAATGGTTGACTTTTTCTTTTAATTCATGCACTGCACCTTGTTTGTGTTGTATGTTGTCTAATTGACTTTAGGTCTGACAATAAAGATTAAACTCAACTAATTCCATTTTCTAGCAAAATGGCTATTTCCACAAAAGGAAGCTACGAAGCTGGTGTTGACATAGCTGTTAATTTCTCATCCACAAATACTGCTGAGTCTGAAGCTGAGTAAGCACGACTCAGCAGCCAAAACAGAAGTCTCACTGTGTTTACGGAAAGGGCTGGGTCACAACACGCACAAAGGCGTCTTGATACTGGGAATAACACACACACACACACTCACACACACACAGAGCTACTGTAAATGAGTGGGGGGAATTTAGTTTTTCGTGTGTTTGTGTGAGACGAGGAAGTGTCATTGACTCTTTCAAGTGATTGACCTCAAAACAACATGTACACTACCCCCCCCCACCACACAACAGTGTTAATCAGCCAGTTGGATGAAAGTGTGTGTGTGTGTGTGTCTGACCAATGTTACACACACACACACACACACTGCTGCATTCAACACAACAGTAACTGCAACAACAACTGCTGTACTGCATGTCTACAAAGTGGTGATATTTCCTCTGTTGGGAGAGTTAAGATAAAGGCCAGACACACACACACACACACACACACACACACACACACACACACACAGGAAGAGATGATAAGTGCTCGCTCTGTGCCTTAATTAATTGTCTGACACTTCAATAACTTTCTCATATATCATAAAATCATACAAAATAAAAAAAACGCTAGATATGCAAATATTGTTACAAGTCATATGTTAATTTCTACTATTGTGCTACACATGCATTCCCATTTTTTGACCCCTAGTTTTGTTTTTTGAGCCCATAATGTGATGCCATGGTTGGATTTTGAATCAACAGTTTGACATCTGGGGGAAATTTACATCTTCCTTTTCTTTCCTCCAGTTAAATGAGGAAATGGATATCCCTCTTTGAATCTTGTCAGTCAGCACTTTGGTGAACTGGTTAGGTTGCCGAATATATTAATAGCAGAGACCCAGTTTAGCCTAACACCTTTGTTAATTGGGGAATCTCTATAAAGCTGTTTGTAGAGGATTTAAATCTGTACCAATCCACAGCGGATTACACAATTCATACACAGCTGACTGCAACCACCCAGAACTAGAGCATGAATAAGAACCACAATGAACAAATATACTCACACACACACACACACACACACACACACACACACCTATCACAATTTCTAGCCACTAGGGGGGCATAGGCAGGCTGGGGGAACTCATATTAAATGTTAAAAAAAACTCATAAAGTGAAATTTTCATCCCATGGGACCTTTAAGGCACTTCTGCTTTAGCTTCACTTTCCAGCCCTGGAAGCTTTGTCCATTGTTTTCACTGTCTATGGGTTGAACATACATCTGGGCTATTCTGAACAAAAAAGCAACCTTAATTTCTCTGCTGTTAACCTGGATAAATCATTAATTAAGATCTGGTTAAAGGGTCAGTTTACCTAAATTACAAAAATCATATTTACTCCTTTTAGTATTTAGCAACGACCACGTTAAAAAAATATTCTGATAGCAGCCCAAAACAAACTTGGTGAATTGAATTTCATATAATCCACACACTGATTTCATTGGAAACAATCACTATTGCCAAGGTGCCCTTGAGCAAGGCACAGAACGCCCAACTGCTAGGGGCACCTTTCAATGGCCCGCCCCCCCCCCCCCAGTCTGGCATCTCTCCATTTAATGCATGTATAGGTACTGAGCATGTGTGTAGTTCAGGCCTGTGTGTAATGTGTGTATATCATAATTTCCCCTTGTGGGATTAATAAAGGATACAATACCACAACTAGTTTTTAAATTGAGACATGAACTTAAAAAAAACAAATTAATCTCTGACTAGTTTATGGAAAGCACAAGTGTAATTATGGTCAGATCTTGTTCCTGACTGATGGGGAAGTGATATTGATTAGCGTTCCTTCCTGTTTTAGGAAGCAGCGACTGTATTGCGTTTTGCTTTTTAAAACAATGTGTGTGTTCTTCATATTTATATTGAATTTTTAGAGTTTGCTCTTATGTAAATATCTCTGGTAGATGATTGTGATTGGCCGTGCCTCTTTTATGTAAATCGCTCGTCGCTAGATTGGGAAACCCTGGGTTGATGTTCAGATGTATTCAACAGGGGGTCCGTGACCCCTAGGGGGGGTCCTTGGAGTTAATGCAGAGGGCCCAATTATATTCAAATTTTTTTTTTTATGATTTCCTTTTTCCTAAATGAAAATGTCTGAACATATACATCAATATGAATCCACCGTATTGATAGCAAAGTTGAATTGGCTTATGTGTGAAAATAAAACATTTAATTTACACATTGAAAATGAGATTTTTTATAACACATTTATAGAAAATATCTGAGATTTAATTTCAATTTATGATCGGTAGTGGATCGTTCCATTGGGTCATACCGGGTTATCCTGGGGTATGGTGTGAACCTGGGTTACAAATCATCATGTAACCCATAGGCAACTGCACATTTGTACCAATCCTTTTCACATCAAGGACCCCTAAACTAACCCAAATTTGACAACGGTCCCCCATTTGGTAAGATCTTCTCCCAGGGATTTTTTCATAGATGTCATACATTTTGTCATTGTATGGCTTATGGATGGAATTATAGTGAGAATGAATTATCTTTACTGGGCACCCCCTGGAACTCCTTTAGGACCCCTGGAATTCCCTAGACCATTGCCATACACTTCTATAAAAATACTGTGGAAGTAAGGTCAGATTAAAAACTTAATGTCTGCAAAAAATGATTATCTTCATAAATGATAACCATGTTAATTGTCATCAATAAAACTGACCGGATCAAAAATCCGTAGATATTACACAATGATATAGAACAGAGAAAAAGTGCAAAATCTTCCAATTGGAGAAGCTGAACAGTGGTTATTTAGCCTTTTGTTTGTTTTATAAATGACTAAAACAAGCAATAAAATGATTTATTTTTTCATTACTAATTAAAAATTACTTTAAAATCATAAGTACTAGTGGTGATAGAGTCTGTAAAAATATACATGTGGAAGGGACAGTGAATCCCTAAAATGAACTGTAAGCTTATTTTCAATGTGTAAATTAAATGCTTTATTTCCACAAATAGGCCATATAGATGTATCTTTTCATTTTTGAAAAAGGAAACATTCAAAAAAATATTTGACCTTACTTCCATAGAAGTGTATGGCAATGGTTTCCAAAATGGGGTCTGGGGAGCCCCAGGGGTCCTTAAAGGGGTCCCAGGGGTTCCCCATCCATAAGTAACACAGTGACAGAACGTATGACTATTTTGATTCATGACTATATTTTGGAAGAAAATCTTACCAAATTCACTTAAACTCCATTTTAACTTGCAGAGTATTTTTAGGTGAATTCACAGTGTATTACATTTCAATAACCATAAATAATCCATAAGTAACACAATAACTGAATATATGACTATTTAAATAATGTTTTTTGTAGCACAGAATAACACCCTACCCGCCCTGGGTAACCTGGTAGCTGGATTGATGTGTCCACTTCTGATCATAAACTGAAATCTCAGTTATTTTCTACAAATGTGTTATAAACAGCTGAGTAAATTCACCTGAAACTACTTTTTTGCAGAGTATTTTTAGGTTAATTCATAATTAGGCTATATGACGTGTAACTGGCATGGCTATTTAAAAAAGGTAGGACTACTTATTTTAGTGTCCACCATCAGGTTCAAATGTATCCTTCCGTCCAGTAAGAGGGGAAGGGGAGGGGGACTGTGTCAGGGGGAGAAAGACATTCAGATTTTAGGAGCTGTGAGCCAAACACTCACCCAGATTCCTGAGGGGATCGATGGCCTTGGACTCGGACGTCCCGGCTCCATTCTTCGCCGCCGCGGCTTTCTTTCTGTTGCCCAACATAACACAAGGAAGCTGCGATATATCTCGCTCTGGCTCCCCCCCCCCCTCTCCCCGTTTCTGGGCTTCTCCCGAGTCCGGATCCTGGGCTAGAGGAAGGCGAAACAGTCTAGTCTAGATCCTGGAGGAAAACACGGGGAGGCTGGCTGCGAGGCGCGGCGCTCCTTCTCCGCAGCATGCGGCTCATGCTTTTATCCTGGAGGAGGGACGCTGAAAGTGGATTTAAGAACGGAGGGGGGGACCGCAACAGACAAAGGCTTTCTGGTGGTGACTTTCAAAATAAAAGCCGTGGATGCCGTGGTAACTTTGTAATTACCAATCAGGGCTGGGTATCTTTAAAAATGTTCGATACCGGTACCGGTACCCATACCGATATCGTGGCTTTGATACTAGTTCCTAAACGATACTTTTTTTCCCCATACCAATTTTTTTAAACTAAACTAAATGACAACATGATTACAACATTACGGCACAGCACTTTATTTGTAATTTTAGCTCCTGTTACAGTCTCTGTGTAATGTCGAGTTTTTTCTGCGTGTGTATTGTATGATGAGGCATTTTTAGAGGCTCATTACTTCAGAGGCAATTTGGTCGGTGCCTATTATCAAAAATAGACACGGCAGGCACCTAGTTGCTCACCCATAAATATGTAAATATTGTTAAAAAGAGGTATACTATAAAAGACATGAATCCTAGGTAGGACTACAGTTGAAAGACTGCCAATTGGCTAACACTGGCGCATTTACAGAATTGTTCATTAATGTGCATTGTCTTAATCAAATAAATAAGCTAAATAAAATAAATATATGTTTAGGCTACTCCTCGACATGGCCATTCCCCCTCTCTCTCCCCTTTCCAGTCTAAGCTTTCCTATAAAGGACTAAAATGGCCAAATGATAATAATCATAAAAACATATCACTCACAGATCTTGCTTAATGAGGGAAAAACACAAACCTGTTTCAGCTAGAAGCCATCATCACCATTTCTTACTAAATAGGAAGATTACTAGTAGGTTACAAGGACAAGTTACTGGGTTATATAGATAGATAGATAGATAGATAGATAGATAGATAGATAGATAGATAGATAGATAGATAGATATTTATCCCCAAAATTATAGTGTTACAGCAGCATAATCAGTCAAACAGCACAGAATATAAATATAATTAAATACTAGGATACAATATTTATACATACAATATACATGAAATATACATGAAATAATAATAACAATAATAACAATAGGAATAATATACAAGAATAAAATATATATACAGGATTGGAATACAAAAATGTGGAAATGCTTGAATAGTAAGAGACCTCACCATTAAATAAGATACATTATATTACTAAATTAAAATGGATTATTTCCCTAACGATTTATTTTGTACAGTTTTAATTCAATATATTTGTTCTGCTTTGTGAATAAAATAAAACAATTCAGCAAACAACCGAAATGCTTTTGTTTTGAAGGTAAACTCAACATTTCCGTTTTTTTTATCGTGTGTTTCTGGAACCTTGACAACCAACGGATTTATTAACGGATTATAGACCGAGATTCGCTCGGTGGCTCCCTTCCTCTTCTCGGTCTAATCTCTCTTTTTATCCAAATCACAGCCTGTAGATGAACTGACTGATCTAGTTCATCCTCTGTAGGCTACGACTGTCTGCTGGAACCAGGGCAGTGGTACCCATGACTTATGATTTATGCATAAATCGGTCGGTCGGTCCCGTGCAGGTCCCGTGTCGACTGTAGGCTGTTTGACATCTTAAAGGAGCCTACTTTGCAGATTACAATTTTGCATACAAACCATGTAGGCCTTGGCTTCTATTATTCTCATAAATTGAAGTATGACGTGTTTAAGGGTTGAGAAAAATCTCTTAGATGTAAATATTCTGCTTAAAGGTCCCATGGTAGTGAGGGCAAGTGAAGCACTGAACCACTTAGAGGAATTGCTCTGGAAATGGGTTCATTACTAGAAGCTTCAGTAACAGTGACCTCGCCTAGTGAAGGGCCAATTGCTGCATCTTAATTATCCTGGAAGATAGTGGACAGGACCCAGCTAACAATTTTTGGTTCCTAGAACGTTCTGGGAACATTCGTTTTTGGTTGCGGGAACGTTCCCTGAAGGTAAGGTTTGGTTGTATTTTGGTTGTGTGTTGGTTAACACACGTTGCAACCTTTAGCGAACGTTCCCCTAACGTTACCTTAACGTTGTAACCTTTAAAGAACGTTCCCCTAACGTTATCCTAACATTGCAACCTTTAGAGAACGTTCCCCTAATATTACCTTAACATTGCAACCTTTAAAGAACATTCCCCTAACGTTA
Organism: Etheostoma cragini; assembly: GCF_013103735.1. Lineage (NCBI taxonomy): Eukaryota > Metazoa > Chordata > Actinopteri > Perciformes > Percidae > Etheostoma > Etheostoma cragini. The sequence continues at coordinate 18,450,423 of NC_048427.1, read as the reverse complement.
TCTTAACGTTGCAACCTTTAGAGAACGTTCCCCTAACATTACCTTAATGTTGCAACCTTTAAAGAACGTTCTCCTAACGTTATCCTAACGTTGCAACCTTTAGAGAATGTTCACCTAACATTATCCTAACGTTGCAACCTTTAGAGAACGTTCCCCTAACATTATCCTAATGTTGCAACCTTTAGAGGACGTTACCCGAACGTTAGCCTAACGTTGCAACCTTTAGATAACATTACCCAAACGTTTTTTTTTACATTCCTCTAACCTTTAAAAAACCGTTACAACCATGATACCAATTGTACTACTTTAAACTTAGCAGAAATGAATGAAAAGGCAAACTTGATGGGATTTAAAACTTTAATACACAGTATAAAAAAATTACAAAACATACAATAATCACAATCAGTTTTATTGGCAATATAGACACAATAGTGCAAATTCAGCGTGCAAGATGCATATTGGAATAATAAAGTCTTTAGACTAGTGACACACACGTATACTAACAATGGGATATAATTCTTTTTAAAATAAAGATTGATGAAGTTGTGTATTGGTATTGGGGAAACAGAGGATGTGCTGGGGAAATATGGCACGAGTTGGGTGTGCTTGTGTAATTATGGCCAGGGGGCATGTGGGATAGGGACCACTCAATGGTTTTTATTAAGGAATATTATTTTTTCCACACTTTCTGGACTGAGCCTGGTTCTTTTTTTGCTCCAAACATCTCCACATTTAGAGAAGTTTATGTTTAGCCAGTATAAAAAGGTTTGTGTGTTTGTGCGATGGTTCATGTCCTCTTGTCAGCTTTGGACGCTTCCCTGACATCGCTATTTCCTTGTGAGTTATTCCCTGTCTCTCCTGTGCTCCCGGTTTGTGTTTTTCCTGTTCTTGGTTATCTTTTCTCTTGGACGGTTAAGGATATTTGGATTTTTGGTCTTGTTTTTTGCATGTTTGGACACCTGTGCTTGTTTGGACTTTTATAATAATATAATAATAAATCCTCTTATGAACCCCTTCCTGCCTGCCTGCCCTGTCACTGCGTTTTGGTCCTCATTTCCCTACACCTTCACACTACTACTACTACTACTAATAACAATACTACTACGTATAAAAATAACAATAACAATACTACTACTACTAATAATAATAATAACAATACTACTACGTATAATAATAACAATAACAATACTACTACAACTAATAATAACAATAATAACAATACTACTATGTATAATAATAACAATACTACTACTACTAATAATAATAACAATACTACTACGTATAATAATAACAATAACAATACTACTACTACTAATAATAACAATAATAACGATACTACCACGTATAATAACAGCAATACTACTACTAATAACAATAATAGCAATACTACTACTAATAATAATAATATTAATAACAACAATACTACTATTATTAATAATAATAACAATACTACTACTACTACTACTAATAACAATACTACTACTACTACTAATAATAATAATAACAATACTACTACTAGCAATACTACTACTAATAATAATAACAATACTACTAATAACAATACTACTACTAATAAAAATAATAACAATAACAATACTACTACTACAACTAATAATAATAATAATAATAATAACAATACTAGAAATAATACTAATACTAATACTTATACTAATAATACATGTTTTATGGTCACTTTAAATGTGCAAGTGGGCGTAGTCAAATACGTGTCATGTGATTTGACACGGAAGTCCTCTTTATAAAGCAGCTACATCCAGTGACCGCTGATGATTGGTCTGCTCTGTCCAGGTCCACGGTCCCAGCCACAGGCAGGCGGTGGCGTAATTAAACTTTAGCGTCAAAGAAACGCTAAACGCATAAATAGCCGTAACCACAATTCCCAACGGGTTCAGGGGGCGTTTCCGTTGATTTGTAGTCCCTAACAGAGACCAACTCGCTCGTGTACATTGTGCAGGTGATGATGGCAAGTGGCAGGACACGCAGCAAGTGAGGTAGGGTGAGACAAGTTACCAAGCTAACTACTGCTAAGCTACGCCGGGCTGCACTAACTTGGTTAACGTTAGCTTAGCTTTCATGGCCAGCTAAGTTATCTAGCTAGCTAAGGGAAGTTAGCCAGCTAAGTTAGCTAGCTCAGCTAAGTCCCATGTTATTCTTGTTTAACATTAGTCTATCAAACCAAACTTGAATTTAATAATACGGTGTTTGTCGGCAGAACATAACTATGTATGTTAAAAAGCAGAGTGCTGTAAATACATGGTGGTAATGTTACATACATACGTTAGATGAAAATGCATGTTTTTGATTCCACTCTCCTAACGTTAGGTGACTTTTCCTGCTCCAGCTGTGTTTCCGGTTGCACTCAGCCCTCCAGCGAGACCGAACAAGTCATGCCGGTCCTGGCTATGGCAGAGCCTGTGCTGGACCACCAGAAACGCTTTCAGGCAGCAGTGGATGTGATCCATAACCTCCCCAAAAATGGTATAGCCTTTTACTACTACTACTACTACTATTACTACTATTACTACTATTATTATTATTATTATTATTATTATTATCTTTTTTTTTTAACTGAATAATTTTTGGAAAAAGAAGTCAGAATTCTGAGATGAAAAAATTTTAATCTCAAAATTCTGACTTTGAACTTACATGTCAAATACATTTTTTTCACATTGGTTCAAGGACACTAAGGCACTCAGGGGGGTAAAGTTTAAAAAGTCTTTATATTTCTTGGCTAAATCATTAAAACAAGAAAATGCGTTTCAGCCATAAGGCCTTAATGTATAGTATAAATATTTGCATTTGAACGGTATATTATAGCCTATTGGCCACATTTTGTCACATGTGGCCCTGATCCTCTTCTGTGAATTGTCTCACACACCACGTGTCACAAAGTTGGCTACTGGCTAGACTGTCAGTCTCCTTATTATGGTAGGCTTGGACTGTGTTACCCAGAAGCCTTGGGGCAGATGACCTGTTAGTGCAGCTGTGATGCATGCTGTGCTCTTTTTTTGAGCAGAGAGAGTGTAAAACCAAAGCCAGGTGGCTTAGTGTAGTCAAATGTCTCCGCCAGCATAATGTAAGACCTAATTATTTTATGGATCAGAACTTTAAATGCAATCTGTCACGTCCTATTTTTATTATTTTTATGTAAATGATTTGTTGAACATTCTAGCCAATATCTACTGTTGCGAATAAGAATTGGAAAAAGAAATGGAGTTGGGGGCTGTGCTGTTTTAACCCTTGTGATGTCTTCCCGTCAAAATAGAAAATCAACACTTTTGTAGATCCTTTTTATCAATGTTTTTAACTTTTTCTTACGTTTTGGTCTCTTTTTGTGAACACTTTTGACGTTTTTCTTCAATGTTTGTCACTTTTTTTCATGTTTTCAACACTACATAACACTAACTTATTAACTTGAGTTTTCGTTATTTTTGGAATTTATGGTCAATTGACCTAATTTATAAGAAATTATACCTAATGTTTGATTTAGAAAAGCAGAAATTAGGAATTATTTAGACTAAAATGAAAAGAATGTACAGTATGTTGATGGATAATCACAGACTGGAATATGTCAACTTTTACGCAATACCATTTTAAAACCAGTTTTTTTCCAAATACTATAAAATTGAATATGACGCCCCAAAATGAAAAGTAGAAAGTTGTGTGGAATCAATCGTGTTACTTTGAGTAGTGAAAAAGGATGTTGATATAGGAAAACGGGGCAATTTGGCCCGAGGACAACATGAGGGTTAAAAAAAAAAGTTACCAAACACCACTTGATTAACTAGAGACACAGTGGTATTGCATTAATTGATCAAAATGGTCTTTTCAATTGCCTTAATATGTAAACAAGGAACTCTATACTCATGTATGTTTCTGCCTATGACAACTAAAATGTGACCCCCAGCGTCACTAACAACCTGCGGCCCTTTTTGGCTTCCCTTTGTCCAGCTGAATGGAGAAATAAGCAGACGCACCGACTGAATGTTTGTTATCTTGCAGGTTCGTACCAGCCGTCCTATGACGTCATGCTGCGTTTCTACAGTCTGTACAAGCAGGCGGTGTGTGGACCCTGCACAGTGTCTCGACCTGGCTTCTGGGACCCAGTGGGTCGCTACAAATGGTCTGTATGTGTGTGCAGGCATGTATGCCATTGTAATCAAAGTCAGGCTAGTTTTCAGTAACAGACACACCAGCTATTTAGTTGCTTTTGTAAGTGCTCTTCTGTCCTATTCCAAAAGAACACCATGCTGTACATCCTCTTTTGACTGTGGTGGATTTTTTTAATTTAATTTGGCCAGCAGAGATTGCAACACAATTTGTATCTACATTTTTGCATGGAGTTTGGTGTGATATTCACTCTGCGGGATAATTAGTCTGCAGGGGTAAATCCCAGGTAATTCAGATAATCTCCACGCCTTGTCAGCCAGTGTCATAGAGGACTTTTGTTGAAGCTTTCAAGCCAAAGACCTGTCAAGTGTTTATAAGGAGCAACATTATTGGTTTTAAATTGCAAGTTGGGCCACAGCTTCTTCTGAAGTCAACAGAAGTTGTGTTGCTCAGTATGTTGATGGAGAGAGGATCAGGGTCTTGCTTAAGGAAATCTTGACTAGACACATGGCCTGACACTGAGGCTAATGAGGGGTTTGAACTTGACGAGGTCAGGAACGTGTTCTATCGGTTCACTTGACTCCCGACAGATTAAAAAGCTGCTAGCTAACCCTTAAGCAGATTGCTGCTTTACACAAACATTTTACTGTGTGCATCTTGTCTTTCTGTAGAGCATACTGAATTGTAGGGGTGGGAGAACAAATCAATACTGCATAGTATCGCAATTTTTATTTATTTTATTCTATTATGTTATATTAATATCATTTGTTGGTCAGTTTGTCCCATTTTGAAGCAATAACATTGAGGAGCAATGTGCTATAGGTGCCAAAATAAATCTGTTTGGTACTGCCAATATGTTTTGTCTTCATGTGTGAAATAAACATTACACTTAGTGAGGAAAAAAAAATCGTGATATCAATTCTAAGCTAAAATATCGTGATTCATATTTATCCCCAAATCGTGCAGACCTAGTACAGTCTGTGGTGAAAAGAACTGCAGTCTAATCCCATGTGGTGTGATGGTGTCTGTGTCAGGGATGCCTGGAGGCGCCTGGGAGAGATGAGCAGAGAGAGGGCCATGGCAGCATACGTGGACGAGATGAAGAATGTAGCACAGGAGGTACATGACCCATGGATTTCATTCATATAATATTGGGGTGCCACCGTTTTGATTTTAAATTGAAAATGGGTTCGAAATGAGCTTTTGATTATTGAAAACAGAAGTAGGATCGGCTAATGTCCCTATCCTCCCGGCCACATCGGAAGAAAAAACAACAGAGTGTTACCGGCCAGTAGGATGCAGCTAAAGACACAGGCTAACGTTAGCTTAGTGAGAAGTCTCACTGGAATAGGTTTTAGCTCATACACGGAAAATGTCTGACTAATGACAATTTCCCCACTTTGGGATGAATCAAGTATTATGTAATATAATAAAGATAATTTTTTTATTCGTTTAGGAAAACGTAATCTTCCCGCCACTGACTCAGATCAAAGGGTACCAGAAAATGTACAAATGGTGCTTCACAACCTTCCCTGCTTCAAATTGTTCTTTTATAAAATTTATAAATGTAGAAATTATTCTTTTGTATTAAACTCATGCTAAGACCCCGTGCACTTAAACACAGCCATACACTGGAGAGTTTGCATCCAATCTTCACTTTGACAAAGCTCAGGTTGCCTACTGTCATTTGGCCTCTCCAACCACTGGGCTACCTACCCAAATATAACCGGCTCCAACCGGCCCCTAGAAGAGAAAATCCTCCTGCTTCCCTGAAGACACTGGTGTGGCAACATTCTGCCTTCCTGTGAGTGACCAAAACAAACAGCCAAGGTAAAGCATATGGACTCCAACGAGACTCCATGGTGCCTTTAGGCACTCGTTGTTAAAATATATATAAACTATATAGACAAGATAAAATCTGATGAGACCGAACGTATTTCCTTTGTTAATATTTAATGAAATTACATCGAATTTTACCACGTTTCCATTAGGCATTTTTTATTCAATATCACTTGATTTGGATACAAACGTGTGGATGGAAACATAGCTATAGTCCCCTACTTCTATCTTATTGTGGCACTGCCATCACTGCTTAAAAATACTAATCGGAAATCAAATCGTGACACCCCTATTCAATGTAATATTATAAGCTCATGAGCATTCACGCGGCAGGTGAGAACAATTGCATTTTAATTAATGATTCCAAAGAATGAATGAATAATTTAAGAGCGGAGCCGGAATCTCAGTTTCAGCTAACCGCTCGGCCGTGTGTCATGGCGCAGCAACCCACATTCAGCTGTTACTGGGTCAGGTTGTACTTGTTTCTGCAGTTCACAGTAACATGGTGGGCATGAAGGGAGGCATTAGAAACGGGATGCAAAAATGATCAGAACACAGCGATCAGTAAAGGTTTCCACTGACTCGGCAGGTCATCGACAGCATACCCATGACTGAGAAGACGGCGTCGCTCTTCCACCACTTCGAGCCTCTCTACCTGGTGATTGACGACATGCCGCGGCCTCCGGAGTCCCTGCTCACACTCAGAGGTCAGTCGGCCTCCAGCCAGCTGGTATCTGCTGGGAGAGGACGATAATACTAGATTAGACATTAGATCTACTCGGTGTCGGTGCGCTCCACGGCTGACGAGTTGACCAATAGCAGAAACCTGTTATCGGGAGGTCCTGAAACCGAGAAGCCATATTTGGAGCCGATATGCATTCACCTTTTAAAAAATGCAAAGTCGGGTGCCCTGGTGGCTCGTTGGTAGAGGGTTGCTCCTCGACCCAGCGGGCCCGAGTTTGATTCTTGTCTGTGGCCCTTTGCTGCATGTGC
>NC_048427.1:18440641-18443382 GCF_013103735.1 Etheostoma cragini | reverse complement strand
CCCCCCCCCCCCCCCCAAAATAAAAAAAAATCACCGTCAAATTATGAATTTGGAATGTTAATAACACAAGTTTGCATAAATGCGTTAATCAAATATTTAATAAAATTGAAACTTTAAACAAAGTTAAACAATGAATAAATAAAAACCAAAAAAACTATTTTTTGGTTTCAAATAGTATTTAGCATTCATCTAAACTCTGGTTTGGATTATGTAGACTATGTACTGTATTGTATGTTTTGAATGTGCCTGACCACAAACGAAGTTCCCTCACAGGAAAAATAAAGTTCTTTTGATTTGATTTGTAGCGGAGCCAAGGTAGTGCACTTAATCAATTTATTATCTGTCAAAACACAGAGACAGATAATCTACAAATTGCGGAACGTAGGCTCCCATAATCCACCAGTGATCGTTGGTCGATCCCTACTTCTACTACACTTCACATACTGTACATCAGTATTTCATTTTAATAGGATTAGCCTCCACTCCACGCAGCGGCACACAAATGAGATATCATTTTCTCAGCTTATTAATAAATTAATTAATCTTTTGATCATGATTGAAATGAAACGTCATTCTTAATTGGTCACACACACAGTACAGTACAGTGTAGTGACTTTTAATTACTGCATTTGGCCCAGGCCAAGCAGGAGCGTTGGACAGCTAAAAATGCAAAATTCGGGGAGTGACTTGGGGTTCAGTGCCTTGCTCATGGACACTTTGACATGTGGCCACATGTAAGGGTCTTTGTCCATTACTTTACTGTAGGTCTGGAAGGCAGTGGGCATGCTGACAGGCTGACAGAGATCAAGGATGAAGAGCCTGGTGGCCCTGAGGAAGATTCTACTCTTCCAGACGGGTCCGACCCAGATCCCGGGTTCAGCCTGTCTGAGGTCGTAGACCTCACTGCCAACACCATCGCCAATGGTACGGGATGCAGGGATGGAACTGGGTCCACTAAGCCGCCTGCTTTTTAAAAGTTTGGGTCCGCACCAGCCTTTCCAGGTCATTTTACAGGGTTTCTGCAGGGTTTAAAAAAATCTAAAATCCAAATTGTAGGCCTTAAAAAATATTTTAAACATTCATTTGATAATTCAGAGCAACTCTACCTCTAATGCTCATCTTTTTTTATTCCGTGGTGTTGTAGTTCTTTCACTAGTCCAACTTTAATTTTGTCGTATTACGACTACAAATGAGACCAACACGCTACTAACATTGCAGCCAATCAGCTTTCATGTTATTGCCGTGAGTCTCTTTTGGGATTTCACCACAGACATAAAGCGGTTTCTATTCTTCAGCTCCGGGGAAGTGCAGGTTTACCAATACTTGGCTTGAAAAAACTGAATTTAGGACTCAATTGATATGATAAAGGTCTTAAATATCATTCATAATGGTCTTAAAAAGTCCTAAATTTGACTTTGTGAAACCTGCAGAAACTCTTTCAGTAGAGACCTCAGGCCACAGTGAAACACCAGGACAACAAACATGGTGAAATCTCTTCTTCTCCAGCTTCTTTTCAGCGGTCAACATCTGTAGGGCGTGGGACAGACAAATCATGGTCAAATCATCATGGTCACGTCGTCTGATCAAATCCGAAATATAATTTGAAATCTGAGCTGTATCATCGGTTTCAAATGAGTAATCAAAGACAAAGATAAGAGACTCTAAAACAGTTGTCTTAACTTTTGGCGTAACCCAGACGACGGTGACTGGGCAGCTGCATGCACTTTGGATCATATGAGGCCAGACATTGTCTTAGATTTAGGACATCGTTTTTGAACTTGTCCTGGTTTTAAAGGCTAACTTACTGTAAATTGACGTCATTTTTGAGCTTGCCAGACTGCTGTGGCAGTTTGATTTGCCATCACGCTTAAAATATCGACATTATTAACGATTACCTAAAATGTAATTGTGTAAATATTTTGTGAAAGCACCAACTGTCAACCCTACAATATCGTCAACTACAACAAGTCTTTGGACAGGAATATTCTGATGTTGATTTTTTTCTTTGGCCCCCGCCCTAGTTACAGTTCCTATAATGATCCTGTTTAAAAGTTAGTTCATGTTTTACTAAAAACCTTTTACTATTCTGCTTTCTGTAACCCCTCCCCCCCCCCCCCCCCCCCCCCCCCCCCCCCCCCCCCCCCCCCCGGCAGACTCTGGTGTGTGTGAGGGTTCGGTGTTGACCAGCGACTCGGAGAGCGAGATCTTCTGTGACTCGGTGGATACAGTGGAGCAACTGGACAACATCACGGTACAAACTCTAACACACAAAGATATTTATTAATTAATTTAGAATTTATTAATTCAATAATTTGGTGTCTCCAAACTTCCTTCAATTATAACTTGTCTCCTCCTAGTTGTACCCCAGCACTTAAAAAAAGAAAGAAGCATAGTCATAATTTGTGGGAATATTTCTTGCCAAAAAATGTTATATAGATCGGCTTGAAAAGGTTTACGCACCCAGGCTAAAGTTGATTAAAAAGATCAATACAAAAAAACATCTTTTGGAAATTGATCTTAATGTCTTAATTCAAAATAGTCTAGGAAAATTTGACCTTTAAGGACATTAGTTTTCTCTGTCAGGGGTGTGTGTGCGCGTGGGCCCCCCCCCCGCACACACACCCCTTATTTAGGATTTATTTATCATAAATACCTGGCCTTTAAAAATAAAAATGTGCCTGCCTTTATTGGAATTTATTTTAAAATGGGGGGTGTATACTTATGCCCCCTGTATTTTAACA
>NC_048427.1:18430354-18440631 GCF_013103735.1 Etheostoma cragini | reverse complement strand
CATACTTCTGCCCCCTGTATTTTAAGGAAGAACATTTATTTATTTAAGCGTTTAACTCTGGACATTAGACCGCCGTCCTCTCTCCCACCTCAGATTATGTGTATACTTGCATACTTTTACAATATGCTGGCAGTGCACTTCAGTCATTTTATTTTTTCCATTTATTTTATTGCCTTTATCCTTATATTTGGTCGGGGGGGTCACATAAGACTTATTCCAAAGCTTTTCTTTACCAGGTTCCAGTTCCAGTCAAGACCAATGGTTTTCACAACGGCCATGTGTCGCTGGAGTCCTCCCCTGTCTGCAGCCTTCAGCTGGAGGGGGGTCTGGAAGTCCGACAGGTCGGGGCCGGGCAAGGTGGAGAGGGGGCCGAGGGTGGGAAGGGTCCGGGTCCCAACAGGAGGAGTCGGGCCTCCGGCCGGGACGGTTCCTACCACAACTGGAGAGAGCGTAAGCCGTTAACATGTAGAAGTAGGGCGGGGCGATATGGAGAATATCAAAAATGATCAGATACATCAGTGTCTATATCGCAGCGATATTGTAGGGTTGATAGTTGCTACTTACAGTAAATATGAATACAATTACAGTTTTGATAGATAATCACTAGTAATGTGGATACAATGACTAAGTGGGTTATTTGTATAAAATAAATAACAAATTGCAAGAATAAATGAATAAAAACCACTTGGTTTGCATGGCCCTATTGATACTGGATGTCTGATTAATGAGGGTTAAATAACTGTGTGTGTGTGTAGGCGGCGTTCCTCAGGGCGGTCCTCGTTGGAGGCCCCCGGTCGGGGGGGAGGGGGCCGGCCGAGGCGGAGGCGACGGCTCGGAGGGGGGGGCTGACAGGCTGCAGGACGCCCAGCTCCAGCAGCAGATCATGCTGGCCCTGCGGAGGCTCCGGGACGACATGAGGAGCGTGATGGAGCGGCTGGAGGTGGTGGAGAGGCTCGCTGCCACACACGTAAGATCCAATCAGAATCCCCACATCCCGCTCCACTTATGAATGGTGCATACATACAACATATTACACATTAATATGAAATAAACAAAATGCTGAAACAAATGTATTTGTACAGAACAACTGTTGCGTAAGGAAAAAAGAGGCTGAATGGACATGTGTGTGCATTGGGCAGCTGTATACTCCAGAACGGGGGGGGGGGGTGTTATAAGCAAGAAACCAATAGTGGTTTAATGTGGTGCTTTTGCATGATGAGAAACTCAGTTTTACCGATTTTATTAACTAATTATGATTAGTTGATAAAATCATACGAGTGTTTGCTTACTACGAATTTCTTTAGTCGTCCTCGTACCCAGCTCTAGTTGTATCATCATCATCATCATCATCTCCATTTCCTAAAACCGCTGGTCACTGTAGTCTTCATCAGTCAAATATGAGGAAATGGTGTGTGTGTGTTGCGCGTGTGTGTGTTGCATGGAATGTGTCACCCAGTGTAGCACAGAGAAGAAGAGATGTCAGGCCACAGAGAAACACAAACACACACATGGAATTTGGTGACAAAGAAAATGGTAGCATGTCACTGGATTTAAGCTTAAAGGGGTGTGTCTGTGTCTCTGTGTGTGTGTGTCGGTTTGTCTGTCTCCCTCCCAGGCCCAGAGTTTAGAGTGGAGACCGTGTCTACGGTGTTCAGCCTCTAAAGAGCAGGTAAGAGACCAGCAGCATCTCCGCTGCACCGTAGTTAAAGGGTGTCTTTGGTATTTTTCGCCATGTTTTTGTATGAGTGACTGCAGCCAGTCTGCAGCAAGAAACAAGCTGCAGTGTAAAGTTAACGGGCTATTGCGCGCCTTCAATTTCCATCCACTAGAAGTTATTTTTGTCGACGACATGCTCATAATGTTTGACGCCGTTATGGAAATGATCCCGAGAGAGGGCGAGCTTTTAGTTGAAGAGTAACCCTCTTTAACGTGAAACAGCCCCAAAATCGGTACGCTCACCAGACTCCATTTAAATAAAGAGTGATTTAAAAATACAGAAGTTGCCCTTTATAGTTACATTTCCTTTAGTTCTGCAGTCTATTGGTACACTGTTGACTTGATTTTAAAACATGCTAAACTCCAGATAATGTCTTTAATAACTGCTGAACGGGAGTGTCTTGTGATTGCCGTCTAAGTTACACACCCTGAAGATGTACTGGCAGCAAGTTGTCAGATGTGTGATGTTGAGTTCCAGTCAAGTCTTCCATCCCTGGTTTTAGCCGGTGGCGTGTTGTTGATGCTCCTCACCCTGCTTTCCCTAGTAACTAACAGGATGTTTGATTTTTCTCTCAGGAGGAGAAGTGGTGGCTGTTTGACGTGTCGGGTCAGACCGTGGTCCTCTTCCTGGTCTGGCCGTTTGTTGCCCAGGGTCTGGTCTACCTGCTGAGGAGAGCGCAGAGGAAAGGTCGCATATCTTCATGAAGTAAGCTGCTGAAGACGTCAACCACTCGCCTATAGTAATCCATCGGCGCAAGAAGTTTAATTTGTACAGCAGAAGAGATTGAATCAGATATGAATTCCTCATTCTGTGCACTGAAAGGAGGGAGAGGCGTTTGCTGACTGGCGGTCTGCTCGGAGAGCGACGTATCGGGTTGAATTGTACACCTCCGGATCCAGAAATCCTCTTACTCACTACAGCACATCATCTATATTTAAATTATTCCAGTGTGATAAGCTGGCGTGTGTTTGGCAGCGGGAAGCAGATAATGAACGTGATATTATCTTTATTGATCTGATCATGAGCCTGAGATGCTGATTAAGCCTGAATAAAGACTTGGATTTTATTAATATATTACTCAGTTTAATGAAACATTGTTGTACATTCGACATATTCTGTGTACTTTGGGGTTTTGCTACCATAACATCAATGTCTTTTGTAATATTCATAATATTATCAAAATTGCACAATGCAGCCCAAGTATCAGCTTTCAAATGGAAGAAGTTGACGTAAAGGTGTCGTGCTAATAAGTCATGCAGTTATAGTAATGTCACCGTCTCTCTGGTACGGGAAGGGACCACTATCACCATTGCTACACTTGTTATTCAGTTGTAATCTTTCAGATCAGATTCTTGACCAGTGTCTCTTACAATGAAAGTCTTTTCAATCGTGTGCTAACTGTACATTGCTTACAACTTCTGAACAGTCACACCTGTCTAATTATGTAGCTCAAATGTCAACGTTAATCCGCTGGAGTCGTCTACTGTGACTCCAGGTGTAATCACATGATAAAATACACTGCAATGACAAGTTTAATGGAGACTTATACGAAATGATGGAAGAACTGTATCAAAACTGCCCTGCAATGTAACAGTCACGTATAATGAAGGCATGAGCTCAAATTAAAAATCTATATTGAATAGAAAGTTGGCTTGTGTCTTAGTGGTAAATATGAAGAATGTTAATCATATGAACTAGTCTGTGAGCTACTTTGTTTTAGGAGCGTTAGGTGTGTTTTGATAAGTCTGGCTAGTGCGCATAGCATTCTGGGACAGGGAAAGAAACGTGCTCTGGTTTATTGGTATTTCTTTAAACCAATCGCCACGGGCAGTGCTAACAAGCGCCGCTGCTGAATAGTCTCATGAAGGAACTTGTTTTGGTGGAACGTGTGTACATTCAAAGTAATTTTAGTCAACAGAAAACTCCACAAATTAATAGTTTGCAGAATCCACGGATTTCTGAAGACTATTGTTACCTGGTCCTCAGATCTCTGCAGGGTAAATCCTGACAGCTAGCTAGACTATCTGTTCAATCTGAGTTTTCTGTTGCACGACTAAAACAAGTTCCTTCCTGAGACTATTTACAGAGGTGCCAGGGCTCTGTTGGGCACACAGCCAAATAAAATAATGCCAATAAACCAGAGCACATTTTTCTCCCGTCCAGGAATGCTATGGGGACTAGCCAGACCCTCCTTCACAGCGCTGTGGAGAAAGGTCTGGCAAAGCAGGACTAAATTACTCCTGGATAGGAAGTCACTATAATGTTATACTGATATTATGTGATAAATCCATTGCTATTGCATCAAAATATCGCATGTATGGGAATATACAAGGGTTGAAATAATTCTCCATGTCGCCCACTTTTACCATCAAGAAGATACACAGAGGACAATTGATTTCCCAGGCTGAGTTGCACTTACCATTATGTAATTCAGTGGAGTGCCTCTTTACTTCGGGCTCATGCAGCAACTGTTTCTCCTCCGATTTCAGCCAGCAGCTGGAGGAAGATGGAGTGTTACAATATACTTCTGTTAACTGAAGAGGTTTATAATATTAGTGTCTGAGATGCATGGTAGAGGAACATTGTTTTTCAGTCTCATTAAATCTTTACACATACTGCTGTGAAACTAGAGGCTTGCTATCATTACTGTTACACTGTGGGAGGTAAAGTCACATTTGAATTCACTTGATACCCATATTTCAATGAATAAAATACACACAACCCCTTTTCCAAAACAAATAATTTAATATATTATGTATAATAATTATATACACAGGTTAACGTAACAAGGCTTTGTACAACTGTTACAAAATTGGTCCACGCACAGTCACCCACGTCCATAAAGCACATGCACAAGGGCACACAGAGAGAGGACAGACTGAGTCTAGATATGATTAAGACAAACATGGAGTCTGTTTGGATGACAGTGGTTGGCAGTGCAGTTTGCTTCTGCTCCTTTTTTTTTTAAAGATTTAGCAAAACAAGTTTTGTTAATGGGAGCAAAAAATACTGCTCATGTGAAAAGGAAAAAAAATGCTAATATAACACTCAGGTAAGACTGGTTTGGGATTTAAGGAGGTTATTAACACACTTAACTGCTCCCATGGCAATACTCTTAGCAACAATGATATACAGGCAACAGGCAAGACAATGTATAAACAGGAGACTTGCTGCTCTCATAGGTCTCTTGGCTCTTTACTGTGGATTTTGTCCAATTACCCAACCAGAAAACAAATTAAATTTTGGCATGACTTTGCATAGCTGCCTTAACACTTAGCTCCTCTGATGAAATTGTAGTAGATAATAGAAATAGTATCTGCAGAGCTCAGGCCCTCCTCCCCTAACATACCTGACACAGAGAAGCACAATAGGCTTGAACAATTAGTTTGCATATTTATATACGTCACTGAACCCATGCACGTATTTGTTTAAGTCCACAGATGCATTGGCATAATGCCAGAGTCCATCCAGAGAGAGGGAGTTGTTTTGCTCCCACGGATCGTTGAAGTCCCCTTTAGATCCGCAGGAGGCTTTGGAAGAGCTTGTAAAGGGCAGAGGAGTTCTCTGCAATGCAGATTCCTCTGAATTAGTGTCCTGTGCTGTACTCGGGCTGGTAGGTAAGCGTGCATGTGTGATGTTTGACCACGTGGGCAATGTCAAAGACATCATTAGGTAAAACTAGAGGGGGGAAGACACCAGCAGGTACAGCACAGTGGGTTTGCTCACGTCTGAAGTCTTTGCTGGTGAAGGTTAGTTGTCATAGCAGCTCGGCTCTGGAGTCAAATTTCAAATGTCTGATATGGCTTTCTCTCATTTTTTACTCCTCTTTTAAATTTTAAATTTAAAGGTTTCATCTTAAAAAAAAAGAACTTTTTAGAACTAGAGACCATCTTGTGATGGTCTAACTGTAACCCCCTACATACAACGTCCTTGCTAGGATCACACCCATTGGCCTTGTACACACCTGTAACGCTTTGGACTGCGTTTAATTTAATTTAATTTTTTAATGCAATCGCAAATTAATTTAATTTAATTTTTTAATGCAATCGCAATTTAAGCAGGTTAGCCATTGTTAGCGATACCAGTTAACAGCATGGTATTGTGCTGTATTTTGTGCAAATAACGCTGCGGCAACATAACCACAGACAGAAGATGGACAGGACTGAGTGTACAGCTGGTTTATTGAGACAAAAATAAGAAGGAAGTGACATTGTGTCGGTTCTTATGTGCTTGTAGCTAATCCTACATTTCCCACGAACACTACATTGTAAAGTGTTATACAGCCATTGGCTAGGTTGCTAGCGCATGGCATTGATTACGAGCTACGCTGAAACGAATAAGACCAACAGAGCAGTGTGAAACAAACCAAAGGAGCTGAAATAAAAGCTAGTTACCAAAAAAACTCGAACTTTTGGCTAGCGGAAAATCTGATTGGCTAGTAACTTCAAAATCAACTGGCCAAGGTGATCAGAAAAGTGAACGTAAAGTCCTGGGGTCTCATTTATAAAACTGTCCGTAGGATCCATACTAAACCTGTACGTACGCCAAAAAAACTTTCCGATTTATAAAACAATAAGCAATGTTCCTTTTAGAAATCACAGATTACCCTTGTGTGTGCGTACATGAATCAGCCTCTTACCCCGCCCTGTACACGTCCATTTGTAACCAGAAATAGTCAAAGCACTTCATGAATGCTGATCGGTAAGATCAGAGTTGTAGGACACATTCTCCCGACAGGTTAGTTTTTTATAAATTCCAACCATTTCCAGCCCCGTTTTGAGCATACATTTATAAATGAGACCCCCGATTACTTCAGCTCTTACTTCACCATGTTGAATTTGGTGGTCGGCTTTGCTTGGGTTACTGTGACGTTTTCCGACATTCCGAGTCGAATTTGAAATTCCTGACTTGGAACTTCTGAGCACAAATGGAACGCAGACAATGTGTAGGATTGAGAAAGTCTTACTTACTTACTTCTGGCACCACCTAAAATAGCACACTACACCAGTTTTCAACAAACAACTTGTTTAGAATCTTATAAAGAGATATAATCGCATGGTTAAATGTTGCTTGTTGGAGTGAAAGGTTTTCTTGGATTTCTTGCCATTTCAGCATGTTGTTTTAGTGGTTTAAGGAACGGGTGCACTCTTTAGTTAGGATGATCTTCTGCCTTCTGCTCTGAAATGGACCCTACTTCTCTTTTTTGGTATTGAGGTTTGCATGGCGGAACACAGTATCGTTTTCAGTTAAAGATTTTACACTCTGCTTTCTTATCTTCATCTAAAAGCAGATTTTTCCACTAAGCTGAATACACACAGTGATTTGTCATTTGAACATGAAAGGTTATTGGATGAAACCCTTTCAGGTGAAAAGTGTATCCAGTTATACTGCTGTTAAGGCAAAATCAATTAATTTTAATGGTAATTCTAACAGTCGTGATTATTGGATTCGCTTCGTGGGGTGAAATGAACTGAGACCTTAATACTTGAATTTGCACCACTGAGAATATATAACCAACTGTCGATTAGCATGCTACCTAGCTCAGAGATTTATTGTGACTGACTGACATTAGCAAGTCCCTGGCTGGTTTGCATGTTAGCTTGTCAGCTAAGGTTTACCTACTACCCCTTGCCAGTACACACTATCTCACCAAGCTTTTAGCATCGCTTATTTCGCAATTCGCCATGTCCATTGTGTGTGTGTTTGGTAAAGTGAGTAAAGGATTAAAGATGATAAGTAAAAGATTAAAAATAAATAGCTTAAAAAGTAGTTGAACAGTGTTATTTCCATATTAATAAAAAAAAAAAAACGTAAGTTATCTTATTTTGGAATGAAACTCTACAGCTGCTCACAATGGGAAATAATTCCTTTGAGATCTTGTCTCCAAGTCCTGTGCCAAAAATAAAGTATTGAAGAAAGAGTATTGAGCGATATGACGGTCACGTGGCTTTAGAAGCAGGTGATCCAGTGTTTGTGAGTTAAGGGCAAGCACTTGGTACTGCATTAGTAGATGAGACAGTCAGGTTAAACAACCACCGTGTGACGACGCCACGCTCTGGTCTTGTCCTGTGGGCCCAGGGCCGATCTCCTCAGGACCACAGCCTGAGATCCCTGGGAGCTCTGATCTATCCATCCAGAGGAAGTGGAGGAGAGATGGGGAGAATCCTGGACAAGATGAGGGAGGGGATCCTTTTGCTCAATTGACCCAGGACCCACAATTGATCCCTGAGGAACCCCAACACAGCCATGCTGACCTGGTGTACCCTCAATTACTCTGATCACCTCCACCCTCTCTGCTCTACACCCTCGGATTCTGTCCTCACTCCTGCACAGCTCAAGGTCTAGATTCATGGAAACCGCCCTTGTCCTCCCACCTCTTGTCTTCCTGTAGCGGACTGGCACTGACTGGTTCCAGTCTGGCGGATGGTAAAGGTTTGGAAGCCTGGTGGGGCAGATCCAGAAAGGGACTTTGGGGTGTCCTCTGGCCTGATTGTGAGGCCTCAAATGGGAAGTAGGATTAGACACTGTGGGTCTTGGGTATGTGGCATGGATCTGATGGTCTGAGCAGAAGAAACTGTTTGAACAAAGTTGCGGTGCGTTTCTCGCCAAGGTTCTTCTCCGCCTGTTGTCCTCCAATTCTTTTGCACCGTGGTCTGTTACATTTCCCATGTCCGTCTCAGCCTCTTCTTCTCCAGACAATACATCTGTCCCCTCTGTGGTCACTCCAACTATCACCCCAGTTTCCTTTTCATCCCTTTTTTCTTTTTTAGGAATGGTTTGTTCTCCCTTGACTGCCTCTTCCTCTCGTCTATCCTCTTCCTCCTCCCCTCCTCCCCCGTAGTTGCTAGTTTTGACTGGCTCATGGTCGGAGTCCTCGTCAGCGCTGCCGCCCTGCAGGTCGGTACTGAGGCATTTTTTGCGTTTGCGGGTCACAGCAGAGATAATGGACTTAGGCAGGAAGTCCCTGGCATTCAGGTCCTTCTTGGAGAGCGAAGAAAGCTGAAAGGTTCAAATTCCAGTCAAATAATGGTCATACCATACTTCATATTCAAGAATCCATGATCCTAACCCCAGAATAAAAGTAAAAGTAAGTGACTTCTTGCTTACCTTTGTCTTAAGTGAATCGCTGGTGGTGGAATCTAAAAGAAAAGAAAGATGTTGATTAGAACCATGTCGTTACTGGTGGTAATAGTGTTAGGAGTGTTGCAATGGTGTGATCTCTGCATAATGAAAGCACACACTGCAATCTCTCAGGACAACTCTAGCCATTTAGCCGAGAATTCTTCTTTTGAATCAAGAACACAACTGCAGTTTTCTCTGACATTACTTTAAGTAGCAAAAATGGCTAGAGTTCACCTGTAATATCCGCAAATAGGGGTGTAACAGTACAGTACAGTACAGATAGTACAGTTTGGTTCATACCCGAGATTAGGAGTCACGGTATAGTATTTTCATTATAGAAACAAGGAACATTTCAAATATGTTTGTATAACGCTGTTCGAACAATAGGCTGTAAAACCGAAAAGCATCTCTTATGCTATGAATTTGCATACCGGTGACTGGCACATCCGGGTTATGCCATCGATTGTGAGTTAGAACGTTCAATGTGCAGTGGAGCAACGGCGACACACTGTCCTCTCGCTCGCCGTTGTTGTTGTAGCTGATCTTGGAACCCACAGCTCCGGCGTTTCATTTGCGCCGCTCACCGTAGTGTGATTGACTCGCACGCAAAAAGGCTTTGTTGAGCTAATCTCAGCACATTGCAACCAGCGTACAGCAAATATTTGGGGTGAAAGTTGCACTTGTTAACTTTTTTCCTGCAGATATATACAGTGTATAAATGTAAAAACTGTGTATTCTGCGTATGGCCGTGTGCACTACACCGTGACGGTTAGGCACGAGTACGCAAACTGTTATAGCCATGTCAGCAAGACGGATGAATGATGATACATTGGTGGGAAACCAAGACTGAAAGAAAGAAAACTAATGTGTAACGGAATCCAAAATGCAATAGAAACACCAAACTCAAACACACAAGCAGGAAAACCTGGTCCTACCGAAGAGGCTGATCCACTGTCTCAGCTAGAGAAAAAGAGGGCAGAAAGGTCCAGAAAAAAAGAAAAGAGATATTGAGAAAAAGTAGGAAACATCATGAATATACAGTACACAGGCAGAAAAACAACAGCAGGAGAAGTATAGAGATCTACTGGGAAAGAAAAACCACATTGAGCTGAGTTTCACTTAATAAGGCCACCAACTAGTAGCATTAGGAGGGTAGAGTGTAAGAGCGTAGGTTAGATTTGGAAGCAATTAAACATTAGGTTTCGATTGGTCATTCTTATGAAAAGCTCTTTTCTCTGAACTGTTTTAAAGACGGTTCCCTGTGTTCCTTTGGGGTGAATGCAAACTAGCAATGATTCCAGCCTGGTCACAGTGAACAGAAGACCCAGATAGGAAGGTTTTGCATTCTTGTAATTATCTTGCTTTACCTAGTCAGTATACATCAGAGTGCTTCTTGGATAATTAAACAGCATCTGAAACCATATATATTTATATATAT
>NC_048427.1:18399045-18430254 GCF_013103735.1 Etheostoma cragini | reverse complement strand
TAAATTAATCACACTTTTTTATCTGTTTGAAATGTACTTTAAAAGGAATAATTTTCAAGTTATGTAATGCTCTTATCAACATGGGAGTGGACAAATATGCATGCTTTCTGCAAATGTTTATCATTATACCAATGTCAAATAATGTCTGGAATATTCTCCAGAATAACCTCAAAGCTAATGTATGCTCATGAAATATGCTGAAAGCCTAATACGGCACAATTAACCCCATAAGAGTTGTCCAAGCATCTCTGTTACATATCCAGCAGGGGCTAGTGGCCAAAAAAAAAAAGGAATTTGTTATTATCGCATTAATTTTGACAACTTATATATAACATATAGTGTAGATATATAATATATAGTGTATACATGTACAGTATATACATCCAGTATATATGTATACCTTTATAATGTATACTATATCGATCTATTGATTGATTGAAAAAATCATCAGCATATTAATCAAAATAAAATCTATCAATAGTTTCAGTCTAATTGCTTAAAAATACATAAACACAATGCAGTACAAAAGTAGTACAAGTACAGTACAAAATTTTGGAGCTCCTTCATCCTAAAAATGAACAAACAGCTACTGTTCTGGCCATGGTTAATGTGATATATACAGTATATATAGAGTATACTATATACTGTATGTTGGATTCTCTCATATTAAGCATTTACCTCTAGGATAATGTCACATAATGGACTATGACACTTCCTCACCTGATGCCTCTCCTGGCATGCCCGGCCTGCCGATGTTGCACAGCAGATGGTCAATGTTTGGCACAGGCTGCATGTCCCGCTTATCCTCTGGGGCCTACACACACACGCGCGCACATCACACACAAGCACACACACATCCAGAAATACACAATCATACCCAAAATAAAAGTGCAAATGAAGACATCAGAGTGAAAACAAACTCCTGTATGTGTGACATTCTTGGCTCTTTGCACAAAGCTAATGCCGTGGTCTGACATACCTTCTCTTCTTTATCAAGCTCTCCATTCGTGAAGAACCAGTCGTGCTGTTAAAGTAACACAACACAGTATAACTGATCTAAAGACACAACACATAACAAGTACAGAACGGTGCTGTATTTATTGCGTTGAAGGAAGCTGCTGTTCTTACGTGCAGGAGAAGAGTCTCCACTATTTTGTAGCGGTCAGGCATGTGGGTGACCATGTCGGTCATATTGTCTTCTGACGTCCTCACCAGAGTAGGACCAAACACCAGAGCCAGGTTTCTCGGCTCCATCTTAAAATCATTTCAAAGTTGTGTTTATGTGCGGCTCCATAAATAACTTTTTTTTCCTCAAAAAAACAAACAAAAACCCAACTTCTAAATAAATTGGTTACCTTGTTCTTTTCAGCGTGATCTGCCACCTTCTTGAGGTGACCTACTAGGAACTTAAGGGTGTGATAATAGTGATCTGGGAGGTCATGGATCTAGATAAAGAAGGATGGATAAATGAGGATAAGTTTTGATTTTATAGTGAAATCTATGACAAACATATTCATTGCTCTATACTCTGCAGTCCTTCGACACATACCAGTTTCTTCATGGTCTTCAGTCTGTCCTCTGCGTCTTCTATCCGGTTGGCGTCAATGAAATCGTTGTATTTGTCTGTAGAAAGAGAAGGTGTATGACTAACATAATAAAAAGGCTATACAATAGGGCTGGGCAATACATCAATATTGCATTGATATTGATAACTGAGGCTAGATATTGTCTTAAATTTTGGATATCGTAAAATCCTGATATGACACGTGTGTCGACACAAGTGTTGTCTTTTCCTGGTTTTAAAGGCTGCATTGCAGTAGACTGATCTAAAAGACCAGACTGTTCTAGCTGTTCCATTATTTTCCTTTACCCACTTAGTCATTATTAAATATAAATTATGATTTTTGTACATCAAAAATCTCATTGTTTGCATATTTTGTGAAAGCCCCATTTCTCAACCCTGCAATATCGACATCGAGGCATTTGATCAAAAATATGGGGATATATGATCTTCTCCATATTGCCCAGCTATACTATAAAAATAATAATTTTGTATGCAAACTTGGATACTAATCCAGCAGCTGCCCTAGTTAAGGGAGTTTTCCCAACCGTAGTTTGTTTGCTTTGGTCCGAATCAGTTGGTGACTGAGTAAACTTAGAGCGATTTGCCCTCGGTCGGTATGGTGCGGTTTAGTTTGCACCATACCTTGCATTATAAAAGGTAAATTATATAAATTATAAATCATGCAAGAACGTCCACTATTCTTATTGGTCGGATGTTTCGAGGGGCGGGAGCAAGAAAGTTAATAAAGGAACAAGGTTTTGTGAGAGACGTTACTACGTCTGCTCTGATCACCGAGAGATGTTACTACATCTGCTCTGGTCACAGAGACTTCACTCTGCTAGCTAAGGTAGCTTAGCTCAGACTGCTAAGCTACCTGACTACAGGAGACATTAGCTCAGACTGCTAAGCTACCTGACTACAGGAGACATTAGCTCAGACGGCTAAGCTAGCTGACTACAGGAGACATTAGCTCAGACTGCTAAGCTACCTGACTACAGGAGACATTAGCTCAGACTGTTAAGCTACCTGACTACAGGAGACATTAGCTCAGACTGCTAAGCTAGCTGACTACAGGAGACATTAGCTCAGACTGCTAAGCTACCTGGCTTTAGACATCCAAAGTGGAAAACCATTTCTATGACATAACGCCGCCACCCCTAGCCATCTCACAAGCCCACTCCTGGATAGACGGCAGCCCTTCATTCTTCCTTCCTCTTAAAATAATCTGGACCCAGCTTCTTATGTGCTTATCCATCCCGCTTAGGATTGACCCATCTCCTAGAACAAATCATCTAGGGCTGAATGGAACTTGGGTCTCTGCAGTCTGACAGAATTGGCCATCCTCTGTCTTACATGTCCAACAATTTGGTGTGTCTTTCAGACCACTTCTAAACTACCTGGAGGGAGTCCAATACAAGTGAACTGAATGAGGTTCACCCTCACATAACCACGTTTATTGATTATTGCTCCACTAGACAATAAACAAATGAGTGGACGCACCATCAGTAAACAACGGCTCAGGCAGTTTTCGGAAGAACGATTTGAGAAGGCTGCTGATTACATTTAGGTCCTGCCATCTCTGTGGAGACAGAAAGGGGATGGGTTTAGTATTTCTAGTGCAGCATTAAAAAAAGCACACCTATTATAAAAAAACATTATCTTGGCACAAAACTACTCTTAGGCATGACTCCATTTAACAAGTTTATTGCAAATCGGGTTTAAAAAGACTAAGGCTGGTTTTAGTTTTGTCTACAGTATGTTTCTTCAGCATCTTTCTGTGTATCCTGCACACCTCCTCAGCGGTGTTGATGTCCATTCCCTTGTTGAGATGCTCCTGCAGGTTGGATACCATGGCGTTGTTCCCCGGCACGCGGTAGATGCCGGTGTAATCCAAACCCGTCTCCTCTACTACACCGCAGCACATCTCCACAATCAGAGGGACAAACTGAAGAGATGGAGGGACAGAGGGAGGCATGGAGAAAACAAATCAGAGGAAGTTGATGAAAAACAAGAGGTAGATTAAAGGAGGGTTAGGATGATAAGAACAAAGGGATGAAGCAACAACATGGGTGGTAATTGGAGGGAAGGAAAATGAGAAAGAGTGGCAAAGATGGAGTAGTAAATAACTTCAAGCAATGTTTGGAAAAAAAGAGACATGCAGCTTGTGCTCATACAGGAATGATTTCATTCAGGCAGCTGTTCATCTCAGTTGTCTAGTTACAAAAATATGGGTGATATGACAATATAAACTGTACTGAGAGATGTTAGAAGCTGGTGAGCTGCTAGAAATTCTTTCTTACTATTAATACCAAGTTAGTTATCCTTTTTATACCTAACATATTAAAGGTAGGGTTGGTAACTATCTCCAATATACACTTTTATATATACTGTTTAAAACGTTTTTTTTTTTTACACATCGACAGCTTTAATCGGTCCTACGGCATGAAAATTTCACTTTATGAGTTCCCCCAGCCTGACTATGGTCCCCTAGTGGCTAGAAATGGAGATAGGTGTAAATTTGACCCCCTCTAATTAGAGAGAGACAATATGGATTTCAAACGAGAAAAGTGGCAGTCAAGGCCACACCCCCAGCCACCAACTTGCGCCTCCTACTCCTCAAAAGCTACAGACTCAGAAATGGTATATACTAAGGAAAGCTCATTGTGGGACTGGCTCTAGTGGCTGGGATTCTGCACCAAGGCTGAATTTTGGGAAAGAGACCTCAGATACAGTATTAGGGGACCACTAAGGCCAATATAAAAGAGACTTCAGATACAGTATTAGGGGACCACTAAGGCCTATATAAAAGAGACTTCAGATGCAGTATTAGGGGACCACTAAGGCCAATATAAAAGAGGCTTCATATACAGTATTAGACAAAACTCAGGTACATTATATTTTGGTGGGGCATATTGGTACACGCAGGATAACTCAGCTTTCTCAGTCAATAGCACGCACTGGGCATTTATTGCTATATTTAACTAACTGGAAATCACATGAAAGGTGGAAAATTGTCCCTTTAAGGTGATGTTACGGTCCATTCAGACCAAAAGAAGCAATCTGGTGTTTTTTACGTAGGGTTGTGCAGTGGGGTGGGTGTCAAGGAAACGGCCCATTTGTGTGATGTCCTGTTGTGTTCTTAAACTTACCAAGACGAGCGAGAAATAGCAAGTGCTTAGTTGTTGCAGGAAACATTCAGCTATTAAATAAACTCCCGTGCAGTTCAGGTTTTTTATTTTATTTTTTATTTTTTTAACCTAAGTGTTTGGCAACATGATTGGCCACTGCAGCATGAGGAGGCTTGTTGCATTTTTTTAGCGTCTCCCCCCTGCAGCACCCCCTGCCTAAACACTCTACCCCCATTCGAAATGAATAGAAAGACCTGCGTTTCTGTCAGACCATCAGACGGCCAACGCAGGCTGTCTGAAAGTGACGGAAGTATCAACTTTGTAGTCAGTGTTATCATTTTGTCTACATATTATGTACATTATGTTTAAGCCATGAAACAAGTTGTTGGTGTAGTTTTTACATCATAAACACTAAAGGCTCACTTTATGGTTGACAGCAGGCTGACAGTCCTCCAGGCGCACCCCGAAAGCCTTCGGACTGCCTATCTTCTTGGCCTTCTTCATGATGTTGATGCCCCACAGGGCCTTGTTGTCATCTGCACGCACGCACACACAACGCATGTTAGTGGCTGTAAAAGCTTTTGGTCAACTGCTGACTGATTTTCCACTTGGGTGCAAGCATTGCAATCAGACTAGTTCCTTCCTATTATTCAATGACAAGGCGTCTGCTGGTTTTATTTGATGTTAGCAACTTCTTACGGTAACATTTATCCCCACATGTAAGAAATACCAGAAAATTGGCCAATGTCAGACTTTCTCAAAAAAAAATTAAACAATGCCTATAGCCACACCAATAGCTCTATAGGGCACTTAAATCAAACAATCTTGGATTTGCTGAACTATATAAATAAAGTTAGTGTGCCTTGTGTACAAAGCACAGTAGATATTCTAATCACAAGGTGGTACTACAGTAATAATAACAATAATAATAATAAACACATTTATATCCATCCTCTATTGACTATATTTCATAGATAGATTTACTGATTGAACTGTTCAAGATGCCATGTATACAAAATTATCTAACAAATGTGATTTTATAGTGACATTGAAAGTAAACTCCAGGTGTCCTCAAACTATGCACAGACTAAAACAAACAAAGTTTGTGTGCCAACAAGAACATCCCAGTTTTCATATATACTATAGGTGCAAATTCACTTATCAGAAACCCTATCCTTTATTTAGACACATTTTTATTGGCTATCATTTTTAAAGAGTCATGCAAATGGATGATTCACTGTTCATCAGGCAGAAGCTATGGTTTAGATGTGCCTGAGAATTTACCCATTTCACTTTGCACTTATCAATGGTAATAATAAGCATTATGACAGTCTGGACCAAAATGATGAGCAGACGTTGCCAGCCGTGCCGCTAGCGTGGCTAACGATCTGAGCAAGCTGTTATCCTGCTGTTTGTACCCACCGGTTCGGGAGGCTCGGTTTACTGAGGTGTTGTCAGTCTTAGCCAGGAGGAAGGGAGGCATCATACGATGGGCTCTGGGAGAGGAGTCTGGCTTACTACCTGTCAGACTGAACCAAGTGACAGAGATAAAGACAGTTAAAAAATAAATTGGGACTAGAAGTTATTTTTGGCAGATGAAGCTTAGAAAAGATTGGGACTTTCAGATCTTAATACCTCTGTATTAAAAGTGCTCTAAGCAATGTCACACATTTTTTAGGCTGCAACATTTGTTGTCACATACAGCAAACATCTCATGATCTGCTAGCTGCCTTTCCTCTGAACACACTGTAAAAACATCTCCTCACTATCTGCTAGCTGCCTGTCCCCTTAACACACTGTAAAAAACATCTCACTATATACACTAGACACACTGAATGTCAACAAGAAGTGCCGTCCCCCAACATTGCTTAGAGCACCTTTAACCTTATGATGACCTCAGTTTTGTGTATAAAAAGGAAAAAGATGGATGCTCTTTTATTTTTGGTTTCAAAGTGTGTCTGACAGGCTGCAGCTAGAGCTGTAACAATCCAACATGTTGTAAATAATTGCAATTAACATTGTAATTATCTCTTTTAGTCAAATTTATAAATATTTATCTTATCTGTTTATTTAAGTTTTGAATGGATCCCAGGATACATCCTTTGGTCATATTGCTGCTACGTGACCCAGATAATGTAGTCCGGTACAGGTACAAAGCCAGGGAAGTAATCCATGCCTCTTTATTATCATAAAACATGTTTTCTAACGGTATCCCCCTTGTCATTTTTGTTGCTATAAACACGTGTAAGGTGTCAACAACTTACAATTGAAATAATTATAAAAACTTATAGTCTGACCTATAATCACTTACATAATTATATTTTGGCATATCTAAACAATATATGCCAAAAATCAACAATTACCTGTCATATGCCTTGAGACCTAAGAAAATGTTAGCAATTCATTGTGGTTAAACAAAGAAACCATGATAACGTAAAAATAAATTGACAATCAGACAATTATGTAATTATTGTTATAAGCCTACTTACAGCAAAGAGTTATAGTGACTCCTAATTACCCAAAAGATAAGGAACAGTTGTGATTGTGAGGCCTTTTGCTAATTCTAATCCGTCATGCTGACCTGTGTTTTCTGTAGTCATTCAGCTTCTTGTTGATGAGAGCTTGTCCTGAGAAACCGATCTCCTAGAGCAAATGGAGGTTACAAATTAGTTCAGTTTGTATGCCAACAATTAGGGTGGTCCAATGGCTAGCAAAAGGCCAAGTTGAGCAGTATAACAACCCACATGTCCGTTGGGTTTTCATTTTTCTTTTACCCGATCTTCATACTAGCTCAGAGGCCGATTATTGTGGATCATTTTTTAAAGCAGTGATTCCCAAAGTGGGGGTCGGGACCCACAAGGGGGTCGCAAGCCAGAGAGGGGGGGTCGCAAGTTGATTGCCAGAAATAAAATGTAAACAATTAGAAATAGCGTATGTTAGCCATGATTTTAACACAAGATGAAACTGTTGTGTTATTTTGTGTGTTATTTTGCATTGTCAATATGCTTGTGTTTGGATAAGCCTATAGTGCGTGCGCGGTTGCGCGCAATGTTTATGTATGTTTATAATGGGGGGGGTCGCGAGTCACTTGCACCGTTACTTTGGGGGTCGTGGGCTGAAAGTTTTGGGAACCCCTGTTTTAAAGGACGGTCTTTATTCAGAAAACAAAGGCTGGAGTGCCGTGTTTTTAGTTATGAAAGGGGATAGGGAGGGGGGATGACATGCAGCAAATGGTCGCAGGTCAGAATTAAACCCATGGTCACTGCGACAAGGACTGAGCCTCTGTACATGGGGCTCACGCTCTACCCGTTGACCTACCCAGGCGCACCAATATCACAATATTTTGGACCAAATACAACTATTTCGCAACAATATTGTAGGGTGCACTACCAACTACTGTTGGTGCTTTCACAAAATATTTTTTACGATGAGATTTTAGATATATAATCATCAATAATGTGCTGAACATACATGCATGCACAAAAACAGTGTTAAAACAAATGTGCAATTCTTCAAATGATATTCCCTTAAAATCTTGAAAGTCGATAGATTATCATTTTGACTATATTATATATATTACTCAGCCTTACCACTAATAGAAAAGAAATAGTTTAGGAGACAGTAAAAGTTGACAAAACGTTGAACGTTTATTTAAAATTCCTCAAGATGAAGTGGGTATAAAGATCTAACCTCGTTGTCGGTCTTGCTGTTCTCCCTGATGACGCGGATCCAGGCTAGCATGTCGTCCCTGTCCTCAGCCTGCAGCAGGTACTCACAGAAGTTCTGCGTGGTCAGCCGCAGGGTGTTCTTACGCTTGGTTTCACTATAGGCAATGTCGATCAGGCAGCCGCGGATGCTGATTGGAGGATGTTCGTCCTGGCTGGGCCCCGCCCCCGCGCCGTGAAGGACGGCCTCTCGCTTGTCCTTGTAGAGGAAGAGCGAATGGGAACGGAGCACGGAGAAGACCCGCTTCCATGGTCGCATGCCACCGCCTACTTTCTACAGTAAGGAATATAGAAACAAAAACACAACCTTAAATAAATCAAGATGAATCGTCTCATTGTAGCTTAGCAACCGTACCTAGTCATGACAGGCCTGTTAACGTTCTCCACAAGCCAAAGCACTGCATGGAGCCATACTGTGTATCTGAAATAAGTGAAGCAACTTGCTGTGGCATAAGCAGCTAACTTTAGCATTCCTCGCTACATGTTGCATCTTGCACGGACTAGAATATTAGGAAAACATGCAATAACGTTAATTATGGCAATAACGATATTACTTGCAATAAATAAATGCATATTATAAAGTACTCAGTTCTGCCACTTTCAGTTTTCTGATAAATACAACTAAAAAATCTCTAAATGTTTTTTGCAATATGTTGAAGACTTTTACAATGTGTTTACTGCAGAAGTTGATATAAAAAAAAAATATATATATATATATATATATATTTTGTGCAGGATGGACTATTTGGATTTACCCTGCAGAAATCTGATAGAGGAAGGTGATGGACATCCGGCCAAAATGAGTGACATCCGGCTGGATTTCCGGCACCGGAGCAATCTTGGAAATGAAACGTCGTCGATATAGACTAAGGGTTACCTAAGTAACTCTGTTCTGCTCTTTATTGGATTTCAATGCACCTAGATAACTTGTTGTTAGCCTGGCAACCAGAGCAATCTTGTTCTTCGCTCTGCTTCAGTCTTCTGCTGATATTTTCGGGGGTTTTTTCTGCTAAAAATGATGGATAGTGGATCCTGAACACTCATAATTCAATTGAATTTGAATATGTAAAAGATACAGTAGCCTTTAATCAAAGCTTTTACTACACATTAACTCTTTTTATTATTTTGGCTTATTTTTATCTGAAATTGTCTTGTTGTTGTTGAAAGGTGCATGAAAAATTAACCGTACTATAATAACTGATGGCTTACTAGCTCTACCCCGCAATACAAGAACTTAAACGGATAAGCAACTAGAGAGAATGCTGTTTTTATCTGGGACAATAAAAAAGCAATAGGCTATACTCTGTTTTTTGCATCATTAATGCTGAATTAACATTGTACTAAGTATGCTATCAAATGTACATTCAAGACAATGTTGCAGGGCTAAATCGACAGTTCAATCAAAAAACTGTTGACTAGACGTAAGAAACATGCGATTTCTAAGTGGTAAACTTCTCACTGTTATGATTGTAAAGGGCTTTAGTAAAATGGAAAGCTTGACACAGTAACTTATTAAGGAGGGTAGAGTTTAGGGAAGGGCCAACAAGCGCTCAAGCAGTGTCGTACCTTTCCCTTCTCTGTGAGGATCTGTTTGTAGTGCAGCCAGCCCTCCTTGCGAACATCACTAAAGGTGATGGTTCCCAGTTCAGAAGTAGAGTGGCGTTTGGACCGGGCTTCTTCCTGGACTCGCAGGCTCTCCAGAGACTGTATTACAATTTAGGGGTATTATGGGGTGCACACTAGACAAGACATTTTCTTGGTGTATAGTCAAGTCTAATGATTACAACTGTGTGTGTGAACACTCACCCCATCAGTGAAAAAACTCTTGACCCTTTTTGGTAGTTTGCTGTGGAACAGAAAGTTAAAAGTTAAAAGAAAAGCAAATTTTGAATATGTGACAATAGGGTCTGTGTAGATGCGGTCTATGTTAGACAGGGTCTGTGTAGACGTGGTGTGTGTTAGACAAGGTCTGTGTTAGACAGGGTCTGTGTAGATGTGGTCTATGTTAGACAGGGCTTGCGTAGACAGGGTCTGTATAGACAGGCTCTGTGTAGACGTGACCAATGTTAGACAGGGTCTGTGTAGATGAGGTCTATGTTAGACAGAGTCTGTGTAGACAGGGTTTGTGTAGATGAGGTCTATGTTAGACAAGGTCTGTGTAGACAGGGTCTGTGTAGACAGGGTCTGTGTAGACAGGGTCTATATTAGACAGGGTCTGTGTAGTCGGAGTCTGTGTAGACCGGTCTGTGTAGTAGCGGCCAGTGTAGACTTCCTATGCACTTCTTTTAAAGTTGAATAAGAATAACTAAATAATACATAGTATAGATGATCAATAAAAATACAGTTTACATGTGATTTTCTTTTTAAACCTGAGAGCCTGAGATCTAAGATGTTCTCTGTCAACGACAGCTTCTATAGAATTGTTTTGCACAGGACAATAAATATCGTGAAACTTGAAGTGTTTATCTATGTCTCTGTGTAATTAAAGCCCCCATTAAAAACAATGTTTGTCACTGAAGTTTTGGGGTGCATCCTATATAGACTAGGGGTGCAAGATAAATCTATTTATGGGACTATATAGACTTGGTTTAGCTAAGAAGGCAGCTTTTAATGCGTCCATATTCTGCACCATATTTTTGTTGTACTGCACATTTCTCCAAGTTTGTATGCGTGTGGAAGCACCAGAGGCACAAAACAACACCCTAAATCCCAGAAAAAGTGATTCTTTCATAATATAGGCACTTTAAAGTGTCCTGAGTTCTTACGAGAAGACGCGGCCTTCTTCCCTGAAGGTGTTGAGGCCCTCGTCACAGGACTTCGATCTTTCGGTGGTGATGGCCAGCAAGTAAGAGGAGCGGCGACTTTTAATACTGCCTGAAGAGAGAAGAGACAAGTTAGAGAGAGGAGAAAAGGTGGAGGAGGAGACAAAGAGGGTATGCAATGTATGATAGTGACGTGAAATGACAAGAAGTTGAGTGATTGAAGTGATATGTTGTTTCAAGCTGGGAGTTAGAACATTAGCCAGGTGAATGAATTAAGGGGTTAATATTAAATGAATATCATGACATTTGGATTTTTTGTTCCCAGTCTTGGATACATTTTACATTATCCATAAAGGTCCCCTTTGTTATTAGGAGTTTTGAATGAAAATTAACAAAAGACCTTTTTCCCTAAACCTTAAAACTTTATTTTTGGTGATTAAAGCATTTTTCCAAAGAGTGTTTCAGAGAGAAACACCCAGTCATAAAATAAAAATCTTAAAATTCTGTTGCATGCATGACAAACAGCGCAGAAAATGCTTAATATTAAAATTTATTGAAATTCAATTTTTTAAGATTATTTTTATTTGGCATATTAGGCCTTTATATCCTCAGAACAGATGAAGACACGTAAGGGGAGAATGACATGCAACAAAGGGCCGCGGGTCGGAGTCAAACCCGCGACCGGTGCGCTGAGGAGCAAACCCCCGCACATGTGCGCCCGCTCCACCAACTAAGCTAACCCTGCCACCGATTTGCTGAAACTTAATAATTCTTCAAGTCATTTCACTTTTGGAAAACTATGGTTGCTTTGTTCCCAACTGCAACAACAAAGCATTATGACCACCAATGGTCATAAAAGCACCAATGACTGATGCATAGCACTGGGTATCGTAGTTATTACAGCCATCTAGATTACCAAACTGATGAAAAAATGTGCCTATGTTAAAGAAAATATAGGATTTCACACCCAAAAAAAAGCAGTGAAAAGTACTTGTAAGACATTGGTCTCATGTGGGCCACTGTTTTTTAGAAAGTCAGATAATTTTAAATTCCACACACAGTGGCTTTGAGTACTTTCTTACAAAATTATTAACTGAAGGTTCAAATCCTCCCCAAAAAAGTGAAGGGAATTCTTCAAATGTTAATGTCACTTTACTCCTTTAAAATGAGTCTGAGGCTGAGGCTAGACAAATATATCAGTTTGCCAAAATAAAGGCATTGTAAGTCATAATTCAAAAACATAGGCAGTGATGTTTGGCAATTTCAGTTCAAACATACTGGAGAACATATTGTTTATTGTTCTAGCCATTTATGAAGCCGTTCAGTATTTAGTGTGGGTGAGACTCACTGCAGTCCTGAGAACGAAGTCGGACAAAGGGGGAGTTTGAGAAGAGGGTGGGGGAGACAGAGGTGGAAGTGAGTGTGGCCATAGTGGAGGCCTGGGAACTGGACACAACAGAGCGGGCTGGTACATAGCAGGCCTGCAGGTCATTGCTAGGACTGGTGGGATCATCTGCAGGGCATCATCACAGGCAAGCAACAAAGGGATGAGAGATGATTAAACACACAGAGGACAAGCCAAGTGTTTCCTCAGCTGGTGTTTAGGTTGTTAGACGATCTTTTTGAGGCGGACCTGCTCTGGAGGTAGAGATGACCTCTGACGGAGACTCACAAAGTTGTCTCCTTTCCTTTATCACCAAGCTTCAGTCTACAGTTATGTTAATTGGACGTTCTGACTGAACGTGCAAGATTATTTCTGACTCCGGAGCAGCTCCGTTCCTAAGACATAATTTTCACATTCATCAACAAAGATTTAAACATACAGAAAACTGAATGTTGACATATATATGACTGACGCTGACGGTATGAACAAACACACAAATGTTGAAAAGGATAGAAACACAGAAAGAAAAGGAGCACTACTAAAGCCTCACATACACAAAGTGAAACAAATCTGAAGAGCTCTGCAGCAACAGACAACATTATAACTCTTCGAAGTGTACAAAAATCTGCCTGTTGTATTTAATTTAGGAATTATACCGGTTAGTAATTGTAATCTAGGGTGGCACAATATATATTTTTTTCGTTATGGAAATATCACCTGGGAAAATAAACACTTCGCAAAAGGTTGCAATATATCGCGAAAAAACACACTGTGTATTGGTGCGTAATTTGAAAGCAAATATCTGTAGAAAATTGCACTTTAAAATAGAACGGTCGTTCTTTTTTTAGTTGTGCCTTTTATATTCAGTTCAACATTCAATTTGTTCAGTAAAGTAGTGTTGGATATGATTTCCTTTCACATGTTTTAAATTCAAACAATTTCTTGTATTTTAGCAGAATACTGAAAGTGGCAGAGAGGCAGAACTAAGAACACTTCACTATCGGTTTATTTATCGCTAAGTAATATCGCTATTGACATTTACAACAAATTTATTGCATATTGCATAGTTTGCTAATAGCGTGCGGCCTTAGTCTAATCTCATCTTCAGATAGTTTTTTAATTTGGTAACATAACCAATAAATATAAGATTACATTCCACTGCATTATCACAACATTTTTTGAGGTAAATTTAGTTTCAGTGTTCTTCTGAGAGCTGTAGCTGTTGCTACAGAGAAAAGACTCACTAACCTATGAAGGGAATAGAGGACAGGGAGTTGTATGCATGCTGAGCCAGGCTACCATTAGCCCTGCGGTTGGGGCCAGGCCCTCCAGAGACAGGAGAGGGGGTCCCTTGTTGAGGTTCCAAACCAGGGGGCTCGGGTGACTCTCCGGGGGTGGGGTAGTGGGGATGTCGAGCGAACTGAACGGGGGTCCGGCGGCCGGAAGGCGGCTTCTGCCTCAGTACCACCTCTTGATTCAGGGAGATGGGGCAGATGAGCTCCCTGTCCTCACCCAGTCGAGCTCTCTCCTCCTCTTCTGCAGACAGGGAGGGGGTGGACCTCGGCCTGGGTACCAACCCCTCCACGCCATCTGCAGGGCTGCTTCTGCTGCCGGGGCTCCAGTTGAGATGAGGGCCGCTGTAGCTGGGCTCTCTGAAGGAGTGGGCCTGCTGGAGGAGGTGGCCAGCTTTGCGAGAGAAAGACGGGCTGTAGCTTTTGTAGCCCACCAGCTCCTCTTCTTGTACGCGCCTTGTTTGGGGTTCAGCTACCTGCTGCCCAGACCGCCTGCCACTAGGAGGCACTGTGGAGGAGGCTGTGATGGGATATATCACTGTGGTTTTGTGTGGATGCCCTGCTGAGACCTTCTGCTCTTTTTGCTCTCTGAATTTTGCCACGTGGGCGCTTTGTGACAAGTGTTCATGGCGTGGCGACACCAGAGCAGAGGCTTGTGCCAGTGTCTCCACAGAACGCCCGTAGTTATGCTCGTACTCGGCGTAGGCTGCCAGGAGGCTCTCGGAGCATGACCTGCTTCCTGGTCCTGATACACCACCCCAGCCCCCTAGCCAATAGGAATCATGGGAAGCAGCAGCTGCCTGGTGGTGGCACAGGAGGGTTTCTCGTCGCCGGTGCTCCGCGGAGGTTGTGGAAGCAGATGTAGGTCCGGGGCCGAGGGCCAACCCCAGCCCGAGCTCTGCTACACAACCCTGAGATATACTGCGGTGGCGGGGGGACATGCTCTCTGCAGCCTCCGCCTGGCTGTAGTACCAGTCCGACAGAGCCTGGTGGCAAAGAGTATCGGCGTGAGCGCGGGCAGAGGCTGGCAGGCTGCTCTTCCGTGGCGGAGGGAGAGTTGCGGAGGCAATGGCAGCATTGTGGTTAGCAAAGTGAAAGTCCAGCACACTGATGGCCGAAGAGGAGCGGCCTCGGTGCCTCCCCGGCGGGGCAAAGTGGCCACTGGAATCGTCTGGACCCCCGGGCCAGCCGGAGGTGGGTGTAGAAGCAGCAGGGGGGCGGTTGTCTAGTGGAGAGGCAGCGGGGCCGGGTCGGCACTGCCAGTTGTCCAGGGGACTGTGTAGGTTGTGGCCGGGCTGGGGGGCAGCGGGGCTGGGCTTAGTGGAAGGGTAACAGAGAGGCGGCGGCACAGGGAGGTTCTGGGCTTCGCCTGAATATGGCTGATTGCCTTTTAGGTAGGCATCCTGGGAGTACGCCTGGGGACAAGAGGGGTTAAGACACAATGTTAAACATGACAGAAAAGATATATGGACAAAGATGGAGGGGATAGCCAGAGGGCAGTGTGAGGCAGATGCAACGTGCACCATGCAGCAATTTTTCTTTCTTTTGTCCTATAAAAGTTAAACACTTAATATACCAACAATAAACCATTAAACAAACACTGGAACGTTGCTGTCCCTTTTTGTAAATTTTGGGGCAGTTTATTCCTTTTTTATTCTTTTTTGTCTGTTTCAATCGTAACTAACATTCCTTTAGTTTATTCTATTTTTTACAAAGTCATTTTGATGTATTTTTGATTGAGACCAGTACAATGCTGCCAGCTCATGCATAATTCCAAATTTCTGAAATTAAACTTTAAAAAGTGGCTAAATGAAGTATAATAGAAAGATTTCCTGATGTAATGCAAACAGCCTGTTGAACAGTAATGGAGGTGAACAGAAGGAAAGAAGAGAAAATAGAAGAAAGACAATACTCACACTTACCAACTGCAACACATCCTCATCTTTGGGCATAATAGAGAGCTCCAGAATGTTTTCACTACAAAATAAAAATAAAACACCAAATTATTTGAACGAAATAAATAACAGGTCAGGCAGACCATAAAATGAGATTCATAAACTAGTCTCCCACCTGTTTTGGATGAGTTCGATCACCTGAGAGTAGGTTTTTCCCAGAATGCTCTCCCCATTCACCTTCACGAGCCTGTCCCCTGAAGATGCCCACACACACACACACACACACACACACACACACACACACACACACACACACACACACACACACACACACACACACACACACACACACACACACACACACACACACACACACACACACACACACACACACACACACACACACAATACTTTCCATAAAATACCTTTTTTATGTTAATGTCTGTTAATTAGTGTGTGTGCATATCTATTATTTTTTGTGCGTTTGCTTTGATCATCACTGCACCATAGTGGCATTCATAAGTGCATAACTGTCATCTGAGATTTCTTGTGAAATGCAATAAAATATATATACACATATACATACATTGTATATATAAAAAACAACTACTTTATAAGTAATAGGAGGGAAGCCTGTATAAGATAATAAACTAAGTGTTAGCACTGGATAATAATTAAAAGTTATGTCTTATTTCCTATACCTTATTTCAGCAGCTGGGCATTCAGAGGACACCGTTTACAGATATCTTAGCAATTGCTGTATCCTATGTCTATTTCAAGTCTTTCTTATGATTTCTGACTATATGCGTGTGTGTGTGTGTGTGTGTTTGTCTTTTACCTGTACACAGTCCTGCTTGTTGTGCAGGGCCATTTTCTTTGACACTCTTCACAAAGATGGTGTCCATTGGCTCCAAACGAGACTGATGACAAACTGCATTATCACACATAAACACACAGATAGATTATGTGCATACACATCCGTTTCCTGTACTGAAAATATCAGCAAAACCCACTAAGTTGAACCAGCTCCACCTACACATGGAAGCATAAAGTCCCCCTACACATCCTGATCATCCATGCGTAATGTTGTAGGGGTGTCTCATGCCTTTGTTTTCATTGTTTTTTTAGTTAATTTAGTGGGCATTTTTATCCTTTTATTTTGACAGGGCAGCTTAAGACATGAAAGAGGAGAGAGCGGGAGAATGACATGCAGCAAAGGATTTTGTTTTTTGTAGGTTTGTTATAAATTAATAAGAATTTGATTTAAAAAAACACTCACTTTTTTCGCTTGCATTTCCATTCTCTTCATCCTTTGGGAGAAACACAGAGCAGGTGTTAGAAATAGAAATGACCACAGGGAGGTGCTCACATTCAACTCAAACCTCCAGTGCCAGCCCCGGTCTCACTGAGTCCAGCTGACTGGGCAGTGGCTCAGCTGCCTGACTGTCTGCTTTAAAATTTGACTGAGTGTCGGACTGTCTCACTGACTGACATATAGACTCCCTGTCAGTTGGACTGCCCGTCTGTCTGTCTGTCTGTCTGTCTTTCTGGGTCTATCTGGAGGCTTTGAGGCTTTGAGGCTTCGCTGAGTTAGCCCATTCCTGAGCTGGACACACAAAAAGCTCTGCACACTGAGTTATGCTGCTACACAACGCCAACCTCTCTCCAGACCAGAAGGATGTCACCATACTGTGTAAAGTACTACATTACCCATAAGTCTGTGTAGCTGCAGGGTTAGAAATATCAGCATGACTTACAGGTTAAATGCACCTTGGAAGTGAACAATCCAGCCTGTCTGATGTAGACTTTGGTCTACATGATTTAGACTGACCACAGACAGACTGACATAACACACATGTATTGCTATTATGACACAGCATGAGCTCAAATTTGCACTTATAATAATAATAATCAATAAAAGCAAGATAAGAATTGATAACGATTTCCCGATCTATTGGTGTCAGCATTAATAATGATGTTTTTTTTGTTTTGTTTTAAATAATCATTCATCAGAATAATTTATAATGACAAATAAATGATTCAGATAAATGAATAAATAGTCAAATAAATGTGAAATTCAACTGTCCAGGTCCAGAGAGCAGTCAGCTAACCTTAAGGCTGTGGAGGGACGACTCTGGTGGGTAGACGATAAAGTGGCGCAGAGTGAAGCCGAATCCCTGTGAGTTCTTCAGGACAAAAATGGTCCGTGGGCCCTGCCATGACACGCCCTCCACCTCACCCGACGACAGCGGCCTGCGCCGGTTCTCATTGGACGACACCATGCCATCTCTCCGTCCTTTAGCCTATTGCGAAGAGAAGATGGAGAAAATGCTTTAGATCAATAACGCTCGGCTTTTCTTTTCCTCTTAGGTAAATGAACACTCACAAAACTTTACCATGTGAAAGTACATGTGTGTACAGTGCGCATGTATAACCATCCATAGTTGAATGCATTTAAGGGAAAAGTGAGAGGGTGGATGTGGCTGCAAGTGGTCCATTCAAAAGGCAGAATGGCACCAATGCCAAGAAATTCTCATGGACTTCCTCTCTCTAAAGAGGAAGCTCTATTTTCAACAACAACCCCACCTATAATCACATTTATTACCTCCAGCAAACAATGGAAATGTTAAAAATATATACTCTATAAATAACAGTCATAGAACAACAGGACATTATGAGGGTTCATTCACAAAGAGTGTACGGTAATTAAAATCACCCGCTGATAATTCTATAGGCTAAAGGAGGTGGGAATGAAGCCGGTGTTTCACATCCAAACATATCCAACACCAAGCACAATTCAGTTGCTTATCCACATGATGTTTAACTTGGTAAAGGGATACACTGTAGCTTAAGCATGACTGAAAACTGTAAATAGTTATCTACATAACAACACGGAGAGGGGCGATTAAACAAAAACCTATTCAACAACTCTAAAAACACACATGGAGGAACAGCAGGACAGGAAGTCTGTTTCTTGAGAGAGGAAGTGAATGTGGGGAATCTTTCGACTCTAAGAATGCTTCCAAGGAGAACAGGGAAGAGACGCACACTTTTCCACAAGCCAGTCACTTTAGAGTAGTATTTCCTAAAAGTACATGGTAAAACAAGTAACAATAATTAATAACTCTTATCAAATCACTAATAAACCGTGTAGGTGGTGTTGACTTGCTTTTAAGCAAAGGGTAATTTGGGAATTTTCAACCTGGACCCTTTTCCCATGCATTGGTGTTTAAGTGACAAATGTTAACACAAATCTTTGAAATTGGTCCGAAAACATTGTAACGTGCAGCCAGATGCATTGTAATCGTATTGGGCAAATGCGCACCATGAATTTCCGTCCACTAAAAGTTTAGTTTTTGCCATTGACAGGCTCAGATTATCATTCTAAGATAGACCTTTTTGTTAAAGAGTAAAATCTTTTGTTAAACCAGAAAAAGCCCCAAAATAGTGGTAATTTCGTCAGACGAGACTAAGTATGTACATCAACAACCTTTTTTCCATGATAACGCCGACACAATGACGAGACTGCATTGTCCAAAAACGCTAACTAAGACTAAATTAACATGCATTATTGTTGACAAAAAAAGATGAGACTAAAAGGTTTTGCTTTAAATAAAAACGAAGATAAAATCTCTCTTCATTTTTGTCTACAATTATCTCTACATTTCATCATGTAGTGCAGTGCCTGGCTCGGCTGCGGCTCATCTAGAGAATCGGCGTGTCCCCACACATCCAGGTAGTGATGTGGCCCAGACGGGGGAAGGAGGAAGCCCGGTTAAAACCGCTGGAGAAGCCGCTCAACAGCTTAAAGGAGCAGCTGAAGAAATGTATGCAACTGCTGGCAACAAAACAAGGTGATGTATAGCCCAGGAGCCCTGGCTCTTATCTAGCATGTGACTGTGTAACAAGGTGCTGTAGAAAAAAAACTAAAAAACAGCCAGGTCATTACAAATGCCTAATATCTGCCCGCTGATATATCGGTCAGGTTCTAACACAAACACCCAGGTCCATAAAGTTACCCTTTAATATCAGTGAATGGACAGAATCTGTTAGTGAATTAGTAGTTGAATATAAAATCCTGCTGAAAGAATTCTATCATCTTACTTAAATATTGTTATGGTTTACACATGATTGAGTTTTACAAACTTTTTAAAAGGTCCAAGTCTTAGGTAACATATTATATAAATAGAATGAAATAGGAAAAAGGATTCTTGCCCACTGACATTTCTGGGTCTGTGTAAGGAGTTGTGCTGTCCCACAGCATGAAGTCATCATATCTGTGTGATTGTGTGTGTTTGTGTGCGAGTGTGTGAAAGAGAGATGGTTGGGTGGGCACATTGTTAGATTTCTCGTCATCAGACATCTCTGCAGGTGACATTTCACACATGACTGAATGCAAACATAGAGGTGAGATGCTGTACATGCTTACTTCTCTCTCTCCCCCTCACACACACACACACAGTCAATATCTTGTTCCCACTGGTATTGTAACTGAAATGAATTAAATGTTACAAGCAACTACCGATCCCATAAATTCTTATTAATGCAGCCAACTCATTCATTAAAAAGGAACTTTAAACAAATATAATTGAAGTATATAATTGTTTAATGTGTTTGTCCCTGTAACCCTAGTCTCGGTAAGAGTCCCTACCCGGTCCTGAACACTCTGATTGGGCAGCTCTTTCAGGACAAGGGCTTGTGCTGACACAAATATAGCTCTTCATTAACATGGACCACTCACTCAATTTACTCTGTTATCTACTGCACTAGTCATTTCATTTTGCTCACTTTGGATTTAGTATTTCAGTTTCAGACCTTTATTGTTGGGAACTGAAATTATTTATTTCATCTGACATTTAGACCATAGGGAAATTATCTTAATTAACAATAATAATAATGCACAATACAACTGACAGACACTTTGTGTAATAACACACACTCAGAAACAAGTGTATACTAGAAGCTGGAATGATATCATGTCAAGTGGCGTTTGTTGGAAACTGCGTGATCCTTAATGCATTCTTGAACAGATGATGTGAAAGCCCAACCACACCCACCCACGTATGCATGCACCCACAAGATTTTATATAAAGCTACATGAATCTCTGTGCGTAGTGA
The DNA here is from genome assembly GCF_013103735.1 of Etheostoma cragini. Lineage (NCBI taxonomy): Eukaryota > Metazoa > Chordata > Actinopteri > Perciformes > Percidae > Etheostoma > Etheostoma cragini. Next base: position 18,409,386 of record NC_048427.1, on the reverse strand, counting down.
GGACAATAGCCACATCCCCCGTCCAAACTCCTAGTCAACAAACCCCCTCAGTGCTACATTACATAACACCTTCAGGATATATGGCATAACACACCCTCGAATGAATCAACCCCCACGTGCTAAATCTTCTTGGAAACTGTGGCTGATGACAGGCTGGTAACAGCTTTTCTGTTGGACTCCACTGTGCAGCCCCTATTGTGACACAGGTTAAAGTCATCCCTAAGGTTGATAGCAATGACATAAACTTTTCCTCCCTGTGATAAAAACTAGGACACCCACGTGGTGCACAGGGGGGGTCAATAGCCGTGTCCTTCTCTTGCACTGATCAGAGCAGACAGCAAAGGTTAAAGCAAGATGGCGGAAGAAGCATCCCCGGAGGAAATACACCTGTCCACAGTCATCAGATCAGATAGCAGCAGAAGCCCTTCAGAAGAGGGACAACCACGGCTGTTTCTCAGACCTGCATAGAGGGTTGGGGGGGGGGAATCGATACAGCATAGTTTTGCGATATTTTCACTGGAATACTGTATCGACACACAAGCTCCAAGTATCTATCTATAACTGTATATGTGTTGGTCAGTTTGTCTGCTTGACAATTCCAAAATCACAATAATATTGTATAGTGACATAAGTATTGTGAAGATCTCATAACAGGGGGCGTCTGGTGATTCCCACTCCTAGACCTGCAGACAATCTCTTACGTAGTATGTACAAGGAAGAACCTAGGACCAATTCAACAGCTAGTCCAGTACACTTGGGATTAAAGGACACACCTGGACATTGCACGAATGGGCCATTTGGTGACACCCCTACACTTCTGCACAACCCTGCGCCGAATCAACTGATCTAGTGTGAATGAACGCTTACCCAGGTCAAGCGATGACGCTGTATGACTCTCCGGGAGCCCCGCCTTCTTGGTGATGCAATGGGGGCTGGGCGGGGTGAGGGGTGAGGTGAAACCCCCCTTAAAACTGCCAGCCAGATACATCGAGGCTCAGCGTCGCTACAGTCCACGCCAACAGAACACTGAAATCGCCACTCGTGGCCAGACGGAGCTGGTGCGACACCTGACACCCTCTGCATAGCACCTCCACATTCATACGCAAATATACTTTTTGTGCAGCAAACACACACACACACACACACACACACACACACACACACACACTAACCCACACCAGGGGTTGCAAGGCTTCAGAACCCACAACGGAAATATCCGGTCACCTCCGCGCGATGTCTGCTTTATGCAGCATCGTAGGTACAACAATCGAGGGTTAATCAATGGAAAACACACTTGTACACATTAAGTCAACAATTCAAGTGTCCCAATCTGCACTGTGGATGCAGAGCACCAAGTCTTTAATTTGTAATCCTGCTTCATTATTCGCTTCTTTGGGCGACTCATGACATTGGGTTTCATGAGTCTCAAACATAGGTCGAGTCGGCCCTTGTCTTTGAAATTTAAGGCAAACTTCTGTGATCAAAACAGCCATGTAAATTTCAAGCTCTCCCCATCTTCTTTCACCTTTCATTTGGTCCAGTTCTAGATAAGGACTTCTTAGGCTTTACTGGCGTCCTGGCTTTTTCAATGTGAAACAGCATTAGAAGCAGCATTGGTCCCAAGGTAACTACAGTGGCAGCATTAGCCGACAGCCCTCTCAAATGTCAGCTATTCCTCTTCAAATTTTCAGAGTAGAATTGTCCGATGCCAGAAAAAAACAAACACATTTTACTAAAGTAGTGGAGAGTTCCCGCTGTGCAATTTGGCTTAAATTTATTGCTTGACCCAAGATTTTGGAAGCAAATCCATCCCAGACCAGTTCAGTTATGTTGCTGGACTAGTTGAGCTGAGAAAGCAGTTTGTTGTCAGACCAGATTTTAGAATTGTATAAAATCCCAAGGTGATATGAAATCCGGTGTGTCCCCCTCCATGCTCTACAGTACAGTGGCTGACTATCTTTATTGCTGTCTAAGTATAGTCCTCCCTCCTCTCCACACCACCATGCCTCTTTTTCTCTCTCGGGTTTATTTGCTGACATCCACGCTCGCTCTCTCTCTCTCATTCCTCTCATCCTCTTGCTACACAGTCCAGCCCATCTCTCTCTCTCTCTCTGGTCTCCCTGTCTCCTCCTTTTAGTCTCACAACTTCCTGGCTGAGGCTGTTGTTTGTATCCGGGGTGCACTATGAACTGTGTGTTAAAACAATCATTTGATTAAACAGAAGATAAACAGCACATTGATTAACAATACATCATCAAGCACAAATTCATCCCTATGTTTAATATGAAAGGGATACATTTGGTTGGGCACAAGCAATTGTAAGCGATGCCATCTTTGTCTCTGGGAACATGGGATGAGCATGTTTCACTATTTTTCTGTCCACACTGACCCCAACACAGAGGCCACTGTGCCTGAAGTCAGTAATGTTATGTTAATAGTAGTTTTCTTTTACCCTGGTGTGGTACTGTGGAACTGACTATTAAACAAAAATATGACATCAGTGGTGTCTTTTCCTGGTTTTAAAGGCTGCATTACAGTAAAGTGATGTCATGTTCTGAACTTACCAGACTGTTCTATTATTTGCCTTTTCACACTTAGTCATTATATCCAAATTACACACATTAAATCTCATTGTGTAAATATTTTGTGAAAGCACCAATAGCCTATACCACAATATCGTTGCGGTATCGATATTTAGGTATTTGGCCAAGAATATCGTTATATTTGATTGTCTCCGTAAGGTATAATGTGTATAATAATGTATATGTGCATTCAAGTTTATCGTAATGTACATTTCTACCAATTTATTTCACCAGATTCAACAGTATATTCATGCTTTTTTCCACACTTTGTTTTTCTGGGTTACGGTACTCATGTAAAGTATTATTGTCCTACCGGTCTTTTAGTCAGTGTGGCTGTATGTGTTATTCAGCCGAGTGTAGTGTGTAGTAATGTACAGGTGCCAACAGATGGCATCAGCTAAATTGGATGCAACACGGGTCTCATTTAGTGACAGCAGATAATGACGGCTCTGGTGCTAGTGACGGACTTTTCAACAAAACGACGACGAGTTTTAAAGTATGCGGAGGAAAACTCGGGTGAAAAAAGCTGTGAGTCATCTCTACATTGACCCCAGGAGAATCCGAGACTAAATTAACTCCTGTGCCACGGACAATCATTCTAGCGTAATACACCTTAGCATTAGCAAATAAAGTATGGCACTGTAGCCTCCAAACTAGGGATGCCCCGATTGATCGCCCATAGTCCATAGCCCATACATTGCGAAGCAGTCAAACTGACCTATACTGTAATACAGCTGTATACCAGGGTCATTCCTCCATAGAGGAATTTTAGGCGCCCCCCCCGCCCAAATTTAGCAAGACCTAAAGAAAAATCACCACCAACAAAACGATAAGAATTGAGAATAAAAATAGCAGAACATAAATATCCTCCTCTGGAGATAAAACCGATAAATATTAATATCATTATTTTAACAGTTTTGCTAATTGGGGGTTTGACTTTGGGTTCTGATTCAAAGGATGTCTGAGAGAGTAATTTTACTTGAATAACTCTAAATGTGAACACTACACTGTGTGTGTGTGTGTGTGTGTGTGTGTCCATCCTCTTATAGCCCTCCACAACAGCTCTAGCAGTGCTGTCAGCCCCTCAGTCCTCTTTTCATTGACACCTGAGAGCAGCTAAGACGACAGACAGCCAGAGAAAGAAAGAATGAAGATAAAGAGGGAGAAGAGGGATGTAGACGCTAAAAGAGACTGACGTCCATGCAAACATCATCTAGCAGCCTCTACATCTCTCATCTCCTATCCTACACTGACTGTTTTCCTCTCCTTTCTTTTCTTAACTCCCCAGTACTTTATTTTCAACCCCTCTAACGTTTCTTGTACATTCTTGATCATAAATATAAAATTAAACCTACACAGTTAAAATAATGCTGCCGAACCCAACTGAAATCAAACAAACTAGTGTGAATATTATTCTGGCGGTGCTGCTCTGCCTCTCCATTTGAGGAGTGTAGGGCAAAGAAAGGCATTGTGAAGAATTTGTGCTTTTATGACAGTGACGACTCATAATCATGGAGGAGTCAACGCACAACATAAATAACATAATTTGATGTGTGAGTCAGAGGAGAATATGCATCTGTTCTGCCCTGATGCAGAACTCGGACTCGACTGGAGCTCAAGGCGAGAACCGGCGGTACGAGGGGCGACAAACCACATGATGGCCGCGAGGAAAAATGCTCATCTCTGGTTGCCTGGCTCTCTATTCAGTTCAGTTAATGGTGAACAAATACAAGGAAAAAAACAAACATTCAATAAGATCTATCAATGAAAAATACACGTACGGTGTATAGTCAGTGCTAGAAGTGCTAGAATATGGCACCAATATGCCAAAAATCCGCCAATTGATTGGTCAACCTCTAGTGTTGTTGGTCCAAAGAGATCCCAGGCATGAGACGTCACCGCCTAACAGGAAATGGACTTATGGGGGGTTTCGAGCTGCTAACACAATCCACTTCTACAGCCATTTGAAGTTCTTACAATAGCAGAGCGAACGGTGCAGTATCTTTCAAACGATTCATTTTTTCTTAATTAGTGAATTTCAATAGTTAATCGTGATTAATCACGTGTTTTATCACATGATTAAAATTGAATTATTTTGCTTTTCATAACTGTTTTTATGTCTGTATTGGGATTATCTTGATTGGGAACTAGAACCGGACAGATAAAGGATTTTTTTGTCCCAACAGAACATCAAAATGTATTAGTTAATATAAGTTCTGATAAATAAAGTATATAAAAATACAGAGATAAGATATGAACAAAAACACAATAACCCCCCAAAAAAAAGAATCAGTGTTGCCAACACCGATACATCGGACCGCATCGGTCGGGCTCTATTGGGAACCAAATAAATGCGAAATAGATTTTTCACTAAAAGATTTTTTTTAATGAATCACATATTATGCTTTGTGGAAACAAATTTCACGACTTTACCAAAACCTTCTGGGTCCTTTTAGTTTTCAAAAACCTTTCTAGGCCGGGAATTTGCATTTTTGAAATTGCATAGCTTTTCCAGGTTTTTTTCCAAAACGTATGAACCCCGTTTTTTTTTCAATTTTGTAGAACTAAATTATACAGCAAACGTGAATGCACAAGATGTCAAAATGGTCTGCAGTTAGTTGCCACCCATTTTGCAAGTGTTTTGGAGGGAGGGTCATATTGGAATCTTTTTTGTTGTGCAATGTTAACACAATGTTAAATGAGGAAACTTATTCAATTAAAGTTCAGCTCAACTACATTGTTGTTGTTTTTATTGCCATTAGAAGGATTTATAATTCTGCTTACTTTAGTCTGCTTATAATATGGTAAAAAATGTGTTTGTATCTGTATATGACGTTACAAAAAGCCTGAAAAATAAGCCCGATATTTCCATTTTATTGGCGTTATTTCCTGTTAATTCCCCTAAATGTTGTAAAAAAAGATTTCCCAATGAAAATGGAAAACAAGCTCATTCCATACGGTGTTGTCAAAATAGCCTATAAAGGAAATAAATACGCAAAATAAACATCTCGTTGATAGCTAAATGAAACTCACCCCTTTTAGTTAAGTGAACTTGTTCTGCAATTGGGGTCAAGTGAACACTTAAGTTTGGGAAGAACGAGGAGCGAGTGAGAGCAAGAGAATGAGTGGAAAGAACTGAGCAGAGAGCAAGGTAAATAAAGAGCTGTCAGACAGAATCTGTCTAAAAGGGGAAAGACAGACAGAGAGAGGGAGAGAGAGGGAGGAACGACTCAGCTGTAGACAGCACGTAAGATGAGAAAGAGAGAGAAGGGAACAGAGAGAGAGAGAGAGAAAGAGAGAGAGAGAGAGAGAGAGAGAGAGAGAGAGAGATGATCCCTGTAGAATAGAAAGTGAAGACAAAACCATGTGAATTAGGCAACTATGAAGTGTGAAAAATGGGATATTAAAACCAGGTGGGAGTCTACCTAGATCAAGGCCGCCCAATTTGGGGCTCATACTTATTCTTTAAGTCTAATTTTTAAAAGTGATGTAAAATCCTTAGCGTAATGACTTCTAAACGTGCAACATATTTGGTGCAGCTGGAAAGTATTTAATCTGACTTTTAGGGCAGTGCTGTTTTCTATGACTAAGGCAGAGATCTTCAACAGGGTGTCCTCAGAGTTACTGCTTGGCACCAAATCATTAATAAAAATAAAATGATTTTTCAAAAATTAAAAAGTATTAGCATGAATCCAACATATTATTAGCAAATACAAACCATCGTATTTGTGAATATTCATAATAAATGATTAATGCAGCTTCATTTATAATTACAAATAAATGATTCTGATGAATGAATATCTAAAAAATAAATAAAAAAAAACGGGCGGGCAACCATGTTCTGAGTGTTGGTGTTGCATAGTCTGTCCACCAGAGGGCGCTCTACAACATCTGTTGGTAATTATTTTTTGGTTTTTGTGTGTTTCATAGCTTGAGTTTGTATTTTTATACATTTTATTCATCAGAACTTTAATATGTTTCGATGTTCCTCTGTTCTGTTGTGAAAATAAAACAATTTGTTATATTATTTTAGTGAGAACTCATAAATAACTACAAATAACCAATGTCAGGGAAATCTGTGTATTTTTTTGTTACGCGTTTCGGTATTTTTTTTTTATACACAGTATATCGGCCGATATAAGAATATCGGATTTTTAAATGACCAAATATTTTTATCGGTATCGGCCTTAAAAATCATTTATCGGTTGGGCTCTACTTTCAATATCATGAATATCAGTCCAACTAATCACAATCATATTCCTTTCTTCATATTGTGCAGCCCTAATATGATATCATCACATTTAATGATGTTCTCTTTCATTCATTCCAAGAAAAGTTCACATTGATTAAAACTGACCAGACTGATCTCATGAAACAGCGTATGTATGACGTGCCGATTTGTATGCCATTATTGGCGTGTTATTAGAAGGCATACTCGCTTTTTAGGGTGTTTATCAACGCCGTTTAAGAGGTTGGCCTGGGGGGTGGATGGGTAAAACCCAGGACTTTCACTTAGGAGACCAAAGATTGTGTCCTGCGTGTCACGTTTCCTAAACTCAACCGTCGCTTTCTTCTCGCGAAAACACCCCAAGTGTTACGTCGGCTGTATACAGCATCAACATTCACACGTTTAGTTCAAAATGCGTGCAGATAACGAGCCACTTGGCTTAAGAAAGTGGGCGTGTATGTCATGTTGAACTGACAACTGGTTTTGGGACAAAGGGAAAAAAGACAGAGACAAAGAGAGACAAGCTGAATAGAGGGATAAAGAGGAGGCTGAAGCTGATGACAGTACTAAACTCACTAACACAGCAGCAGAGCACGCTGAATAGAGCCCCTCAACAATACACACACACACACACACACACACACACACACACACACACACACACACACACACACACACACACACACACCTCAAAAAAGTTTAACTGACAACAGGGAAAAAACAGTAACTACATTTCTGTTTTTGAAGTCAAAGTTGTTACTAGTTGATCCTAGTAAAATTATTACTGTTTTACCAATAACAAACGGAGAACAACCTGAAATATTATTCAAAATCACGGGAGAAAGATATGGTTACACAGCCCCCCCCCCCCCCCATCAGGTAGGATACCAAGAATAAAAAAGTGTTGACAAAAAGAACACTTTGCCAGTAGGGCTTTTGAACAGTCCCAGAATATAGAAGAACTACTTTTTCTCTAATGTCTTAACTGGTAACTCAGGGGAAGGATATTTTAAGACTTTTTGGGAAGAAATTATTTCTAGTTCAAGTTGCCTATTTTCTCCCACTCCTTATGCTTCTAAGGATGTCTCAAAGGTAAAAGGTTCTGGCCAAGGAAAGTTGTTTGATTTCAGAACGTTTCACAATTACTTCTATATAAACAATACACCATATATTATGCCTCCCCTTGTTAATTCTGTCAGACAAATACTTTCAACCTTTCTATCATATTTTACTCAGGAAGTGCACTTGTGTATTTTTCCATAACACAAGGTTGCTATTAATATTATTATGTTATTATCGTCTCATGGCTTAAAAAAGAAAAAAAATCATATTCACACTCATTTGCCAGCACTTTTTCAAAGCAAGACAGAATATTAACTGTGATGCTGAAGATGATCATTTTCACACACACACACAGACACACACACACACACACAGATTCTACTTTACAACCACCAGTGGGCAGCACAACATCACAAAGAGCCAATCCCTGGCAGGCAGTAATAAACTGAATATTGTAATATTGTAGTCCAATCGTGCTTTATACTTCTCCCCTACTGCTTTTTCTCAAACAAACAAAACCTCATTTTAAACCCATGATGCAAAATATACAGTACTATATACAGAACGAGCCCATGCTGTCGTGCAATCAAGTTACTTGACAGTTCCTCTTAACCAGAGAAACCTGCAGTGATCTGCAATAGATCACCAAGCAACCACAAGGAAAGTCCATACATTAGGTGACGATAGACTGCCCTCTCTCACCCACGTGCACTACCTCACTGTTAAACAGCTATGCAATAGAAATGTCCAAATGTAAATACATATTCAGCTGCTGTGTATTGGTTAAAATGTATTCAGCCATGACAACACTTCTCAGTCACCACATACCTTGCAGCGCATACATCGTACCTCCAGTATTCTATTTATTATTCCTATTCCATTATTTTGCTTTTTCTTGTTGCCCTCTTTTGTTGTGTGTGGTGAGAACTATAAACCGGAGTCAAATTCCTTGTATGAATGAGCACACCTGGCCAATAAAGATGATTCTGATTAGTCCACTGATTGATACATTATGCAGCTCTGCACTGATATATATATATATATATATATATATATATATATATATATATATATATATATATATATATATATATATATATAAATAAAATTGTACTTGTACTACTATAGTGCTCTTGACACTGCAAATTTGCCTGATGTCTGTCACATCACATTTAAATAATAACTAACCTGACCTGTAGGCTGTAGGTAAAAAATGTGTATTATGGACTGACCGAAAATATGTGAACATGAGCAGGGTGGGGTTCAGCTGGAGGCATATACGAGTATAAAAAGGAGAACACATGCACTCGTGTTTCTCTGACGAAGGCGGGGAAATGTTTCTAATTGACCTATTTTTTTTGTCGGCTGTGAAAATCGTTCTAAAAATAACTACAAATTCTCTTGTTTTTTCCACGTTTCTTTGAATGGTTTTCATTTGAGACACAGCTGCTGTCACTAGGCTTGTCTGGTGGTCACTCATACATATAAATTAGGTATATTATCTATTTAAGGATCTACTAACTAACCAACTTACCAACTAACTATTCACCTATGACAAATCCTTTTAATGTTATCAAGTGACTATCATGAGGTCTGATCTTTTCCTCAAATCACAGAGGGCATGTCATGCTTAAATTGAATTTAATAACAGAAAAGGCATCAAAAACTGCAACTGGGGCTTTCTTAGAACTGTGATATTTAAGGACCAACTGACCTCTTAAACAACCGAATGTCACAGAACTCAGGCCGCTCTAAACTATAAACACCCTGTTGTACCCTGCAGTCAAATATATGCACAAAAACAGTCACATGATCAAATTTTTCCTACAAGATATGATTGAAATGAGAGCATCGCTGCAACACTAGCAGGCTGAGGCGGACAAAACACAGTAGAGGAAAGAAAGGATCTGCGTTTGGTAAAGGCCTTGGCGGGATCTATCTTGACATTTTACCAGGGTGGTATGACGTATTTGTGTTAAAAAATAAAAAAAGAGAAAGAGAGAAAAAGTTTGCTGCATTCCATGCTTGTTTATTAGTCTAATAACTCTAATAACGTGTGAAAAAAGTACAAAAGAATTGATTTTTACACCTATTTTCTTTATGAAGGCCTTTACACACCTGGGCCGGGACAAACATGTGACACATAAATGCAAAATAATCGCCATAATTTGTTTTCTATAAAAGGTTTGAATATTGGCATCAGCTCATCTATCACGTTCTGTGTGAAAGTGTTCATGACAAAAACAAGGGTTCGAAATAAATATACTGACATGTGAAATTATGACATGAAAAAAACATCCCTGGTGTGTACAGACAACTGTAAACAAAGACAACCGCGTACCTTCTGAAAAGACTAGCTTGTTGTGTTGTTGAAAGGTAGCTCTTTGGATGCTTTTATAAAGACCTTAGTGGTCCCCTAATACTGTATCTGAAGTCTCTTTTATGTAGACCTTAGTGTTCCCCTAATAC
>NC_048427.1:18394702-18398945 GCF_013103735.1 Etheostoma cragini | reverse complement strand
GGGGGGGGGGGGCAAGGAGGAGGCTGTGGGTGTGGCCTTAACAATTAAAATGTGAAATGACTTGTTTCATTATCAGAAGTTGATCCATTCGGTCTGATAATTTGGCAAGTCTAGAAAGGCTGCATGATTAAATATTCCAGTTATTGTACATCCCAAGGGGGTAAGGCTCTCCTCTCCAAGCGCTTTCTAATTCATTTTGACAGTGAATAACTTTATATGTGAAGCGTTTAAAGACTCTATTTGTCCATTGTTTATTTCTAAAGAAACATGATAATGTATAAGATGCTCCATTACCTCGTAGCTCAGGTTATGGCTCTGTAGCAGACGTTTTTTGTAAAAATAGGCTACTGATTGTGTCGCTACCACGCGACTTACCGTCGCATAGTCCACATATCACCGTATTGCCATGAGAAGACAGTTTGGACTTACATCAGCTGTTTAGGTTTAGTTAGCATACTTTACTAGCATTTTAGTTAGCAGTAATTAGCATGTGTCTATGTTCTCTCCTAACGTATAGCTCCACTCTCTGTCTCTGCTGATGATGAATGAATGACCAGAAGACTTTCAGACAGGTTGCTCACGTCACATCTACGTCTTCAAGCTCAGTTGGAGGCTGCGCAGTACTGCTCAGCATCACCGGAAAAGTGCTTCTAATAGACTTCACTGGTCTGGTTAAAATATGGTAGGCATAATTCCTAAAATAATTATACTTTAATAATGAATGAATTAAGTGATGGTTTCTAACTTTGAAATGTTTTTCAGTTAAAAGGTTGTGGTTTAGTCAATCTTTCACTGCCAGCACGCATTGGACCTCTTTAAGTAGACTTATTTTCCTAGCAAAAAGGTTTTTTGATGGTCAAAGGGCATCCATTAGGGAAAAAAGTTTGAGAACCACTGGTTTAATAGAAAGACAGGCATCTGTATTTTTTAAGTTATTGATAATCATACCGTCAGGATTTCTAAATACCGCGGTGTACTGTAATATGTGGTACCACCTAAGCCAAATTTAATCAGTTCTATTTGAGCCGATACCCATTAGGCTTTGGGGTCAAAGAACCCAGTCACAGATGCCGAGATTGACAATAATCTTAAATGGCTTATTATCTATGGACGAAAACGAAAAGACTCGGGATGTGCTTGGCCCAAGATGAACAGCAGCCAGTGACCCTAGCCTGGGACGTTCTGTAACCACAGACTTCTAAACTTTCTTTATTGTGGTGCCCAGAGAACATGTATACAGTGCCTGCTCTGAGATCAGCTTGGCCCGAGTTAGCCCTCAGCAGACTGTACCCTTACTGTGGACTAGTACTGACCCCAGATCAGCCCAGGCAGATGTATAGGGCCTTTGTTTGACATTAGACAGTGGCTCTGTGTGTCTGACGAGGCAGTGTTTGTGTTTAAAAGAACGCAGCACTGTAGGAAAGGAAGGAAACAAGAGCAGAGGATGCCACACTGACAGAGCCATCGATAACACGGGCTCTGTAGCATTATTGTTCAATATCATAAACTAGTCTGGCACATTGTAAGGTACTATGTTTCTCACCAAGAAACGGGCATGTTTGTGCTTAAAGCCTCTAACAGCAAGTAGATGAAGTCACACTAAATGCTTTCAAAGAAAGATTGTCCTAAAGTATTCAGCATTAGCCCCCAATTATTATGTCTCATGCTTCCCTGCGATGGCAGGCTTTTCCCCACATGGGCCATTCACAAAAGGAAGAAAACAAACATTTTCCAACAAGATGGAATGACACATTGTGACATTCCGCTTTATAGGACCAACTTTGGTCCCACGTCACTTTATGCACTGAGTCAAAAGTAACTGTTGAGTCTTTGGATAATATTTTCCTTAAAACAGCCCCAAACCAAATCTTCCCCTGGAATTAAACAATCTCAGACACATGTTATTACAGGAGGTTTTTTTTAGGAACAGGCAACATTGTTAAAAAAATCCAACCAATGTGGTCCAGGGGGCACACAGGGCAAACAGGAGTGGTCACATGGAACAGCTGTGCGGAACACTACATCAGTGAAATAGAAAGGACTCTGGACAAGAGCACCAGAAACAATCAACATCAGCTGTCTGTGAACACAGCATCCACTGTGAGTGTTGGTCTGTGTGTGACGCTTTATGCAGACATAAAGACAAAAACATGAGGCTGTTATGGTCAAATTCCGATTGACAGAATGATGAGATCTGTCGCCATTTCACTTCCCTTGTTTTGAATCCGGTTAGCTGCATTAGTTGCTCTGCCTTGCACTGACCTGGCAAGTTAGACAGGCGCCCCGTCTATTTTCAGGATCTGTGTTGTGCTCAGAAATGTGGAAATGATAAAATCAGTGGACAGCAGACGGAGCTCGTCTTTGATGTTGCCCGTACTAGAAGCAAATGTCTCTAACAAGGTTTGGATTCATCAACAGCCCTGCTTTTCTTCATTCAGTTTTATCACAGTGATTTACACTGGATGGCTGATTTGTTAAGAATACAACAGTAGCCTAGATTGTTAATGTGTTTGTAGTACAGACTGTCACCCTGAATTAGCCTTGTCCTACCAGACTCTGGTCCATTTCATTCGGACAGAGACTCTGGCCATTCTCCATTGATAAGTGTTAACTTCCTTTAAGGGGGTACTTTAAAGTTTAAAACTACTTGTTCTGCCTAGAGCCCCTCTTGTAGCCTGGCTCGGCCCTGCTATGTACTGTCTGGTAGGACCAGGCTAACAAGAGGGGAGACAACAACAACTATTGGCTTAGCATTGTTAGCGTTAGCCTTATCTAACTCCTTCCCCACTGCTAGAGCAAACTGGAAAATCTAAGTTTTCCCAAGCCCCGGGGGATGAGGGCCACAACATCACGGCCCCCAACAAAACTTAGCCACGGTTGTTGTTGCTTTGGCTTCAACTTCTGGATATTCGGCACCATTGCCACAACGGACGGCATAATTGTCCGCCGCAATTCCAACGTTATCGAACCCCAATGACATCGTTCTCAGCCACTCCCTCTGTTTGCTGATTGGACCGGTAAAGATTTGACAGGAGAAAACCCAAGAATATACTGCAAACCCAGTATTTGCCCAGTATTGGTACTGGTGTCGTATTTCTTTTCCTACTAGCAATTAGAGACAAAATAGCCAATCAGAAATGAACTGCCCAAATTCTCCAATTGGCTGAAATTGTAATGTTTGGTCAAACTAAAGGCGCTGACACACCGAGTCGATAATCGGCCGTTGGACAGTCTGGCGAGGTCGGGGACTCGAGTCTGTCTGGTGGGATCCGTGATTGGTGGAGAGCTAACCCGGGAACAAGGAGCCGGATAAGCGTGACTAGAGTCTTTCAAAATCAGAGGAAAATCTTTCAAACTGACCTTTTTGGATCTGAAATAAAGACAGATTCAGCAGCTGCAAGGCCAATTTCTCCTTAAAATAAATTATTTCAGTAAAATATGAGATTGTATTCTGAACAATCCGCCACGACAGTCTGGCTTTGGATTTCTGGAGAAATCAGATCTACATGACGCGTTCGTTAGATAGATAGATAGATAGATAGATATTGATCCCAAGAAAAATGGGAAATTACGGTGTTACCGTAGCATACGTACATCAGTCACAACACTACAATATAAATATAAATGAGATACTAGGAAAAATATACATACATACATACAATATACATGAAAGTTGAGAGCACATAAAGCCAAGATGTTAAGGGCAAAGGTTGTTACTGTGCACTTGGATATCAACAAACATATTTACTAAGAACGGAATAGTTTTTTATTCAAAAATTATTCTTTATGCCATAATTTTTATACAAATATTATAAAAAATTATTTGTTCTCCCGTCACATGCTCAGATTTGCGACACTAATGTAATGCCATCCTTGCCCCAAAGTTAGTAACGCAGGCTTCCTTATACACATGTGCGCTCTGCAAGCCCATGCTGAAAAGTTATATATATATAGGCAACATGAGTTCAGTCCTGGGTACATACATTTTGTTCTCAGCACAAGCACATCTGCAGACTTGAACCTGGTGAGAGACAAGCGATTGCCTGTCTCTTTGTATCTGTATGTATTAATACTTCATGAGACAGCTCGTGAGGTCTTTGGTAGGAAGTGGCCAGGCTGCACTGAGGCGCCTAATCCCAACAGCACAGGGCAGCAGCTGGGTGCCCAGATGGGGACCATCCCCCAGAAACCTAGCTGGAGCACGTGCACACACAAATAAACAAACACACACAAACACACACAC